>NW_010319738.1:0-7870 GCF_000700745.2 Antrostomus carolinensis
AATATATTTATAAATGACCTGGATGAGGGATGAGTACACTGTCTGCAAGTTTGCTGATGATACAAAACTGGGAGGAGTGGCTGACATGCCAGAAGGCTGTGCTGCCATCCAGCAAGACCTGGACAGCCTGGAGAGTTGGGCAGAAAAAAACTTAATGAAATATAACAAGGGCAAGTGATGGAGCCAGGCTCTTCTCAGTGATGCCCAATGATAGGACAAGGGGCAATGGGTGTAAGCTGGAACACAGGAGGTTCCGCTTAAAAGTGAGAAAAAACTTCTTTACGGTGAGGGTGACAGAGCACTGGAACAGGATGCCCAGGGAGATTTTGGAGTCTCCTTCTCTGGAGACATTCAGGACCTGCCTGGATGCCTTCCTGTGTAATTTCGTTTAGGTGTTCCTGCTCCGACAGGGGTACTGGACTAGATGATCTTTTGAGGTCCCTTCCAATCCCTAATATTCTGTGATATTCAGTGATATTCTGTGATAAGTGCAATCCAGTATTTTCCAGAAAGCATCACTGAATAATTTTTCTGTGCTTTAAGGAAAGACATAAATGTTGCTAGTCCTTCCTAGCATGGATGGAAATGCCATAGTGAGAATGGGCAAATGAGTCAAATTTGATCCCTGAGTATAAAGGCAAATATTAAGCATATCTTGATGCAAAGTTCAGTACATGAGTTGTTCACCTGCTGGCTGCTTTTAACATCTAACTTAAAAGCAATTCTGAGCTCCTTAAGTTTGAAGCTAATAAAGATATGTCCAGAGAATCAACCTAATAATGAAGATATGTGTTTAAATTTAGACTGTAAAGTCTCCCTGACATTTTACATTTTATTAACAAGTTTAAATTATTTTTTTGAGTGTATTTATCCACATAGCTACAAGAAGAAACTCTGCCGTTAGTTTAATAAACCATAGGCAATCTGAAGTATAGAGACAAACAAATTTATTCTTAAGGAAGAG
The DNA here is from genome assembly GCF_000700745.2 of Antrostomus carolinensis. Classification (NCBI taxonomy): domain Eukaryota; kingdom Metazoa; phylum Chordata; class Aves; order Caprimulgiformes; family Caprimulgidae; genus Antrostomus; species Antrostomus carolinensis. The sequence continues at coordinate 965 of NW_010319738.1, forward strand.
GGGTTATTTCAGAAACCTTTGTCTTAACTCTTCTGTCACTTATTCTTGTTCACTTGTCCCACAAATACTTTCATGTTATTTGTTACAGAACTTCAGAATGTATATCCTTGGTGTTACACTTACATAGCAAAATTATCCATCTTTAGCTGCAGTAGTAGGAAATGCAAGACAAGATGCATGATCTGTTTCTTCTTAAAACCAACTATCATTATTACTCTTATTTTCATAGGTATTTTGCTATTTCAACACCATCAGCCTCATATGCCTCTTGACAAAGAGCATGGGATGCCAGTGACCAGGGGTAAGCTGTTAGCCACCTGATACACTGCTCAAGGACTGTTCCCTCTCAACCTAGTATCCAGACAGGCATGTGAGCTTGATACCAGATAAAAAGATAGACACTAGAGAATTTGTGTGTAACAATTTTAATGGTATAACTACTGAGACCTTTCAGTATCAATTAGATAACTTGGACTATGAGTGTTAGTATCTTTTTAATTGGATAGATAGTACTAATAGCCTACTGTATTTTTGTAGTAACATACTCTTAGCTCTGCTTCCAACACATTAATGTTTTGATCATTGAAAGAATGTACTATTAAAAGACCGTTTTGAATGTAACTTTATATTGCACCTACACAAACTAATTCTGTATTTTAAAAAACCTAGTCATGACTGTGCAGGCTCATAAAAGTCAAACTTATGCTGAGTCTCTCTAACTGTCTCTGCTTATGACCAGTCTACCTAGGTCTCTTTAAAGATAAACTTGCTGTAAAAGTAAATTTTCCTAAGCAGTGTAGACAAGAACCAATCAGTGCAACAGCTTTATGGCCAGCAATTGACATTTGTCCCTGTTTTGTTATTGACTCTGTCAGTAGAGACTTGTTACCTGTAGTCCTGTCTCTTCAAAGAATCATAGAATCAGAATGGTTAGGGTTGGAAGGGACCTTAAAGATCATCCCCTTCCAAGCCCCCCGCCATGAGGAGGAACACCTTCAATTAGACCAGGTTGCTCAAAGCCTAATCCAACTTGGCCTTGAACACTTCCGGGGAGGGGACATCCACAACTTCTCTGGGCAACCTGTTCCAGTGTCTGACCACCCTCACAGGAATTATTACCTATCACCCTATTAGGATTTCTTCCTAATATCTAATCTAAACCTGCGCTCTTCCAGTTTAAAGCTGTCACCCCTTGTTCTATCACCATCTGCCTTTGTAAAAAGTCCCTCCCCAGCTTTCTTGTAGGCCCCTTCAGGTACTGGAAAGCTGCTAGAAGATCTCCCTGGAGCCTTCTCTTTTCCAGGATGAACAGCCCCAGCTCTCTCAGCCTGTCCTCATAGGAGAGGTGTTCCAGCCCTTGGATCCTCCTTGTGGCTCTCCTCTGGACTCGTTCTAGCAGGACCATGTCTTTCTTGTGTTGGGGGTTCCAGAACTGGACACAGTACTCCAGGTGGGGCCTTACGAGAGCGGAGTAGAGGGGCAGAATCACCTCCCTCAACCTGCTGGCCACGCTTCTCTTGATGCAGCCCAGGATACGGTTATTCGCCTTCTGGTCTGCAAGCCCACATTGCCGGCTCATGTTGAGCTTCTCGTTCACCAGACATGAAGGTAACTTTGCATTAGTTTACTAGCATACCCGCTAATATTCTGTTTAGCTTAGCAGAATGAAAAAATTTCAGATAAAAAAAAACAAAAGCGTGATCATATGAAGGACGTCATAGCTAAGGTCTGGTTTTGGCTAGATAAACCAACTACATTTAAATATTATTACTATTGCAACAAATACTGCCATTTCAAATAGCATATGCAGGGTATTTTCACGGAGTTATATGTTTCATCAGTCAAAATTGAACATTTTTTTACAGTTTTCTGATTAAATGCTTTTTTCTGTGTGTGTGTGTGTGTGTAGAATTTAAGTTTTGTTTTAAAATCAGTTTCACTGGCATTGATTTGTTCTATTTGGATCAACTGGCACAGTGATAAGAACACTTTTAAAATTAGATACCAGACTGGGTTTCTTATCCCAGAAGACTGGGAGATACTTACATAATGCATGATTGCAAAATAAGTGCCAAAACAATTATCTAAATAATAGAAAATAAGGGTGGAAAGATCTTATGGTGGCTTTCAAATCCATACCCCTGGCACAAGTGGTATTGAACTATCCTTAGGGCAAATAAAAATAATAATTGAAAGATAAGAAACAAAAAGGATAAAAAATAAATATCAAAATTAAACAGCAAAATTAATCCATTTTTGAAAGAAAACACTCTGAAATTTGATTCCATCACTTTACTTTTTTCCATTTTCTAATTTCAGAAACCACACTTACTAATTGGTTAATTACAGTATTAAATAATTTGTAAAACTTCTGAGTACTAGAGTAGTGACCAATGGAATAAATCTATTTTCATAACTATTAGGTAAACATGAGAAAGACATGAAACCAGAGAATCAGTGAAATATTTTGAACTGTAATGGAATTAGGCAAAGATATTACTGAAGTAATGGCACATGATTGTTGTCATGGACTATAACTGAAGGCAAATAGTGTACAATTCAAGCACGGTGAATGGTTGTAACTTCATGTAATACAGAAGCACTTACAGTACCTAATGGCACTGTTCCTGAACATGAATGCTCAAAAAAAAGACAATGAATTCTTTTTGAAAATCCAAACAACAGCACATTGATTAGGAGTCAGTTTTAAAAATGTTTTAATTCTTTTCCCTGTCCTCTGAGGATTATTGTTCTATTTTAGGTTAGCAATTTATTATGCGATGTGTTTTTTACTGTATTATTAAATTAATTAGTTGATCTTGTTTATTTAGGTTGACCTTTTATTTGGTTTTGGATTCAGTTTTGAGTTCTGCAGAAGAAAATCTGATTGAAATTTCAAAGTTAATTTGGTTCTTCTTCGTAAAAGTAACTCTTTATATTTAATCTATAACAAAGTATTTCTTACTGAAGTCAGACATTTTTCCAATGAGTTATTTATCATGGTCTACAGCTGTGGTTACCAGAGCAGTTGCCTCCCTAGTCAAGTGGAAAACCAAATTAAAATTTCATAGTTCACATTTATAAGATTCACATTCTTTTAACATAGTTTCTGTTAGCAACTCAGAAGCTTTCTTTTCTTCCCAAAATTAATCAGTTCCATTGGTTTAGAGACAGTTAAGTACAAAAACCTTAAAGCTACATCAGTAACATTACTAGTACTTCCACCACTAATATATTAAAATGGACATTGTAGTGATTTACCATTCTGTGATAGCTGTAATCTTGATTTTCCCTGAGAAATCATATGCAATAGTATCATTGTAATTTTTTCAGATATAAGACTCGGACAACCAATGACATAGGATTAATGAAAAGGTAAAAAACATTAGAACTGTCCCACAGAGCATATCCATTCAGTTATCAAGTCACAGGGGTAGTGGAGACATAATTTTGATCACACTGGATATGAGCTCCTATCTCTTAAAATACTTCCACTCCATAGAGCATTTCTAACTATTCATCAGAGTGTATACTTTTTCCCTTAAAGTGGGATCCTTGAAATTCAGCTTTTACTGAGTCTATTTTTGAAGAGGATCATTGTTTAAGACAATTCCCATGGAAGGAATTTCCCTGCAAGACACAATAAGGATGTGAAGGTTCTTTAATCATATAGTGTAAGTGTGCATCCCAAGACATCTATAATATTTGCTACAAGACTGTTACTTCCGTCTTTTGTATAGACCTTTAAAAATTAGTTTTGTTTTATACAGTTATTTTCACTATTTTGATAAGCCTAAAATGAAGTTTTAGATTCTAACTGGCACCACTAGGTAAGTTAGACAGAATTTTATAAACATGCATACTAGCAGACAAAAAAAAAATAATAATAATAATAAAAAATTACAGTGTATTTTGCTTTGATAACAATAAAACCAGTTATGATTGTTGAAGATTTTGTGGGTTTTGCTTTCTGAGAACACTACTGTCTACGAAATATCCCTTTTTGATTGCTATAGCAAACTCCGGAGACACCATATAGTAACAAGCTTGTGCAATAAAATTATAAATCAAGGACCTTCTTTGGAAGTCTGATCTCTGGGGAAGACTTCATAAATGTAAGTAGAATTTTTTCAGAAAATAAAAAATATAGTGGAGCTGCCTTTTATTCAACCCACTATTTTCTGGACAAAATAATATAGGAAGAATTGTAACAGCTCATATCTAAAAAATACTTTGCAAGGTGTCAACAACCCTATGCTTCATTGAAGATGACAGAAATAGAAAGTTCAGAGGAGTTCTAAGATAACAACAACAAAAATTGTCATATTTTGTCTTTTGAAAAAGAGGGAGAAAAATGTTGAACAAAAGAGGAACAAGTGGATGATATAAAATATAAAAAAATATAAATAGTTTTATTAATTTTGAATAGTAAAAATAAGTGTTATGGAACTTCTGTTTAAACAGCTATTTAGGTTAACATCTTACCTTCACTCTCTAGGAAGTAATACCTTTCAGTAGTTTTGTTTTTGTCTGATAGTAATAACACATTATTAAGGAAACATTCTTAGCTTTTACCATGTTTGTAGCCATGATTTTTTTTTAGTATAGTCTTTCTTGGTCTGCTACTAGAGAGGAAGGGAGAAACAAAACAAAACAAAACAACCCTGTTCTGCTCTGATGATTGTACTGTACTTTTAGGAGGTTAGAAATAGTAATTGCATACTTGTTTCATTTCTTTTACTTGCAATTATAACAGTTGCATTACAGAATAATAATAGTCCCCCCCCCAAAAAAAAAGAAAAAAAAAAAAAAGAAAGAAGAAAAATTAAAGGTTAAGACTTGTTATATTCTGTATGCAGAGTTACATTTTCATAGTCATGAAATCAAGCTGCCCATATGGAAGACACGTTTCAACAGTGATAGTATTTGACTATCATCAGGTATGAACTACTGACTCTGATCCACTTCAAACTACTATATTTATGTCTTTATTGGAAATCCTGATGCAAGAAAAAAAAGGAAAGTATCAGAAGTTGTTCCAGACATTTATGATTTTGTTATCACTTACTAGATTTTTCTTTTCTATTTTTTATCTTAAATCTACTTTGCTTGTTAAGAAGTCTTTTATACAAGAAACCAATTAAAGTTAAAAATATTAACTTCCAGGACACTACACTTCCATTTAAAACAACCCATATACAGAAGATCTTTTACAGCATAAGTAGGATTAAGATCTGAATTGCTCAGGGAAAACAAAACAAAACAAAACAAGCAAAAAAACCCCCAGACTTCCAGTATGGCATCAGTTTGCTTTAGGTCATTATTGATTTCAGTCTCTGAACTGAATCAAACTGTTCCTCAACATTAAGCCTATTTCTAATTTTATTTCAAAAGCATGCTGGTAACAATAGACAGCTTTACCTTTATTAGTTTTTTACCTTGCAAACATGAACATTTTCTGAGATACTTTTGCTGTGTGATTCTTCAAGCAGAACAAGAACTGCTGTGGAACTCCAGAACAAAAATAAATGGTACGGAAGTTACACCTGTTGCATTTAAACTCTCAGTTAGGACATAGTAGCTCGTTCCATCACTAATTAAATTTCTGTCTAATCTCTTGTAAATAATTTGGCTAAACGTACAGATGGAAGTCTTTGCACCCTGACCAAAACATTACCTTTGGCTAGTGAATATTTCAAAGTGTAGTTACAAAATGCTACCAAATACATAATATTTTTCTTTTTATTGAAGTTTTTTATGACTTTTGTTTATAATCTCAGAAAAACTGCAGTATTTTCCCATTGATATTCCCTATTTAAAGAATGAATATTTCAAATTTAGAAAACACTTTACCTAGGGGAAAAAAAAAAGAGCAATTAAGCTTTTAAGAGTTTTCTGGTAAGATATACTCAGCATAAAAACTATGGGATTTTCCTGCTATTAATAATGTTAATTATACACTGGGTTATCCTTTGTTTAATCCCATATAACCCCCCTAAATAATGCTAAACTTTGTAGTTCAAGGAGTTCATTTTGTGTCATGTTCTTTCAATAGTTTTGTTTGAATGAAAACCTGGATTTTTTTCTTTATTTTCTTGGTCAGTTAGAGAGAATGAACACTCAGTTTATCCAGAAAAAGTTCAATTTGATTTTCATCTGAGTTATCTTTTCCTGAGGCAGAGCCAAGGGGTTCTGACAGTGTTAATTCATATTTTTGTTAATCATGACCATGCTCCACTTTATAAAAAAACAGACCAAGTACATGATTACAGCTACTTGTCTGAAGTACTCCATTAAGAACTCCATTAAGGGGGGAAGAAGGGGGGGAAGAGGGGGAAGGGAAGAAAAGAGGTATGGTTTGCTCCTGTGAGTAAAATGTATACTTACCTGACCTATTTATGCCTATGTGAAACAGGACTTTGAAGAACATGGAGGATACTCATATGATTCTTTAGAAACTGAGATACTGATACTGTCTTTACTGGAAGAAAGGGAAAGGAAAAAAAGAAAGGAAAAGAAGGGAAAGGAAAAAAAGAAAGAAACAGAAAGGAAAAGAACAAATAATAAAAAAACTAGAATAGAAGGGTCCAACTCAGAACAGTGATTTGGGATAAAAGATATGTGGAACTCCAGAATGATTTTAGAGAGAGAAAGAAGTTATTTGGTATTCCTTAGAATTGTACTCTTGCACTTCAGCGTAGTGAAAGCATAGATACTCAATGAAGATATTTTAATTGTCAGTACTGTTAAGTGGTTAATTTCACAGTGAAAGAAGGATCACAAAAAATTAAAACTGATTATATATAATTTTGCTAATAAGATTTTTTTTTCCATAGGAAGGGGAAAAAAAGAAGAAAGTTAAATTAGAAAAAAAGGGGGGGGGGGACAGGGAAATGTAAAAAAAAA
>NW_010319738.1:7928-13173 GCF_000700745.2 Antrostomus carolinensis
ATATTTTTATAAATCATGGCAGAAAAAAACAGATGCATTCAAACCTGGCAAAAACATAGATAAGCACCATGAATGTTCCTGCTTTGAATACTTGCTGAGAACTTGATCGCTTTTTTGCAACTTCTGTGAATGGTTCTTGTGAGCAGATTTAGAAAAGGCAATATTATATTTTTCCTCCTGCTGCTCTAGACCTTTACAGCCTGATGCTTGGTGCCAGCTGTGTGAGAACAGTGGGCAGTGCTTCCTGCTGTGCCAACAAGGGCTCCACAGAAAATAAATGACCTCCCTGCACCAGTTTTCAATGCATAATGAAACATTATGACAACAGTAACAGAGTTCTGGAAAAAAAAAAAAAAAATTCTCCAAAAAGACATGTATAAACTCCAGAGGGAGGCAAAGGAACTTTCCTAACATTAACACCGGGATGACTCTGTCGTTATAAACTGTCACTCCTGCTATGTAGATATAATAGTAAGCTGCTGTTAGACAAATATCAGTCTGGTTTACCCAGTTTGCTCAGGAAAGGAAACCATGGATTTGCTTTTGATTACCTAGGCCCATTTGACAGATTCAAAAGGCGACCAGCATTTCCCAACTGCATAATAGCAGTTCGTTTGAGTGTGGTTTTAGAGACTTAGAGGAATGAAAGTCACATTTATTGTTTAACCAAGCCTGAATTTCATTAAAGGTTTCTTTTAATTTCTCCTCTTTTTACTAATTTGCTTACTGTGCAGTAGTTCTGTTGACCTTTTATACCTACTAGAGAAGAGGCCAAGTTTTACACCCCACCTCCTCCTTTTTGTTTCCCCAGGAATTTAGAACGCTGAAAAGATCTGTACATAAGTTCAGTTAAATGCACTCTGGACTCTGGTGTGAAAAGTGCTCTATTTTCATAAACACCTGGTGAACTCAGTAAGGACAAAGGTTAATGTCCTTCCTTCCTTCCTTCCTTCCTTCCTTCCTTCCTTCCTTCCTTCCTTCCTTCCTTCCTTCCTTCCTTCCTTCCTTCCTTCCTTCTTCCCTTTCTCTTTCTTTATTTTCTTTCTTTTTCTTTCTTTCTTTTTCTTTTTTTCTTTCTTTTCAGAGAGTGATTTTAGATAATATCTTTTGTTTTCTGAAAGCACAACTGAAAATAAAAGCTTCAAACAAGCACAGTAACAGTTTACTGTTTTATGGAAAAAACTTTTATGTGTTAAATTTGTAACAGATTTCTTTCTCCGTTTTTAACTCAGTGTTCACACAAGCGAGAAAATAAAGATAGGGAAATGTCACGTTGAAGTGCCATGACCAACAGTCTCTAAGTTACTAATATGACTAACTCTGGGTAGCAGCACAGACCTCTCAAAAGAGTAAACTGAAATGCTAACTTTTGCACAATCTCTCTTTTTTTTTTTTTGTACACTAATCTTTGGACTGAACACATCCCAAAATGTTTCTTTAATGGTAAAAATAACAAGAGAGAAAATAAGAGATTGTCTTAAGAAATCAATGTGAAAACCAAGAATAGATAGGTTCATCCAGATACATAGTTTTCTGTTGTGTAGTGAATATAACTGTTTCTGGATGTCAGTGCATCAGTTCAGCATGCAGGGCGGTATGTTCGTGTGTAAATCAGTTTCTTATTTGGTTTTCAGTGTTTAAAAATCACTTTTCCCTGCTTATGAAGTATGCCTAACAACATACACAGGTCAATAACTCGTCATGATTAGTCTAATGGTTTGATTTATAATTGAACTTTATTTGATATACTCACTCGTTCATCAATGATACAAACACTGACTTTTTCAATGTATTATGTAACTATACATAAACATTAATTTAAGTTACCTAACTTCTTTTATTGTTTTAAACCTAAGTTGTTGCTAAAGAAAATAAACTTTGTCCTTTACATAAAGAACTGGATTTATAAATAACTAATTACATTATTTATTGTTATAACAGAGTTATAACTGAGTTAACAATGAGTCAGAGCAGGCACTTTAACTTAGTGTTTGCACCAAGTTTTTTACGAAGTTGCATAGAAGCTTTTCTAAAAAACACAAAGTTATTAATCCATTTGTAAAATCCACTTGTGTCTTTCAGTACCTGTCATAATAATAATAATGATAACAACTATACATATATGAGTGATGCAGAGTATAATTGCTCACCACCCACCGATAGCGATCCCGAAGGAGCAAAAAGGAACCCCGAAATCGAAATCCCACTTGATTCCCAAGACAATCCCCCCCTTTCCAGTCAGCCCTGGTTAATATACTGAACATGATGTAATAAGGTATGGCATATCTTATTGGCATATTCAACTATCAATTCTGGGTTTTACTAACTACTATACTTCCCCTCACCCCAGTCCTCTGCTCTTGTGAACTACCCAAACACCATGTCCCTGTACCTTATCCACATTCTTTTCATACCAGATTCCACACTGAAACCAAAACATGGTGCTTTCTAACTACTAAGAAGAAAATTAACCCTATCCTAGCAAAAAACAGGACACACATCATGTACTTCCAGTTCAGGTTTTGAGGCTATAAACAGAGAGTAATTTGTAAACAACAAGAACCAGATAAAGCAAATATGGACATGTTGTGGAGATGAATAAATATTTAAAGGGACTGTGCATACTACCCAGTATATACAGCTGTATACAGCATACTCCCTCCCTCGACGAACAGCTTTTTGGTAGTACTTGAGTACTTATAAAAGCCAAGAGTAAAATAGAATTAAATTCTTGTCTCAGGAGGTGAAACTGCAAGAAAACAACAGTTCAGTAGACTGCCATCCAAATTGTCTGTCTCCCAAAATTATTTATTTAATTCTTTACTTTCTTTAGTTTTGCAAATTAAAATTCCATAAGCACAGTGATACTGAATAAATTCCAGGTGTTTTTTAATATTAATATTCATTTTACCACTGACTGAATCTTATCCCATGTTCTTCAAATTCAGAGGGATCCAGATGTTCAGGTGTATTGTCCTCCCATTAAAACAATCATCAGGAAATTCCAAACTCCTGGTTAATTTTTTTTTTCTTTGACTATTAATATAAAAATGGGGTTTTTTTGTTTTTTTGTTTTTTCCTTTTATTTTTCATGAGGGGAAGATTGAGTTGACTTTCCCTTTCAAGGATTTTTTTTTTTAAGAAAGAAAGAAAGAAAGAAAGAAAGAAAGAAAGAAAGAAAGAAAGAAAGAAAGAAAGAAAGAAAGCCAGTCTTATTTTTACTGTCATGTCCTGAAGGCCTTCAGCAATTTCCCCAAAGGCTTTTTAGAAAAGTAGTAAAAAGCAGTCTTGGTTGGTTCTGTCACATTTATTACTTCACTTGTTATTAGATTTCTTTTTTAACCTTTTGCATTATGGCTTTAGTTTCAGCTTGTGACAAGGGAGAGAGGAAAAGAAGCTATAAGAGATTGGGTTGTAAGTCTTCTGAGTATTGTGAGGCTTGAATTCAATGCATAAGGGTGTCTTTAAGAGTATATCTGTGTTGATTAATGTTTTTCTGTCTGTAGTATACCAAAAGAACTCAGCAGCAAATTAAGTAAAACGGATAATTTTTTGCTCAGAGTTTTCAGGTGGGAACTAAAGCACAAGGTGGGAACTAAAGCACAAGATAAAAGTGGAAATGTTAATTAATCTGACCCTAACAAAAACATTGAAATCTAAATAGAGATTACAAATAGAAACCAGAAAGTTTCACTAAATACATGCATATATATAGATAACTCTATTTTAGGTGATAACATGAAAGAAAGCTAGAAATGTGATTTCACTTTCTCTTTGCTTAGGACATCAATAACAAAATTACTAGTTCTATTCTTCGTATTGATATCCATTCAGTAAATCATTTATGTACACTGAAATTTATCTTCTGCAGTGGGTTTAGCTTGGCCAGCAGCAAAAAAACAGTCACTGACTCACCCTCCTACAATGGGATGAGGGAGATAATCAGAAGGGTGAAAGTGAGAAAAGTCAAGGGTTGAGATAAAAACAATCTAATAATTGAAATAAAAAAATAATAATAATGATAACAACAGTAATAATGGAATATTCAGATGAGTGATGCACAGTGCAATTGCTCAACACCTGCCAAACAATGTCCAGCCTGTCCCCAACCAACAATCCCAGAGCAGAGACAATCCTGAAACCAAAACCACAGTAATCCCCAAGAGAATCTCCCTGCTTTCCGGTCAACATTCATTACTATACTGAACATGACATTTTATATTATGGAATATCCCACTGGCACATCCAAATGCTAATTTGGATTTGCTAATTACTTTGCTCCCTCCTAAGTCATTTGCACCTGCAGACTAGCAAATCACGAGGAAGTTGGGAATGTCTTTCATCTTCCAGTAACAACTAAAAACATTATTGTTATCAACGTTCTTCTCACAACAAATCCCATACCAAAACCAAAACACAGTGTTATTCTAACTACTAAGAAGAAAATTAACTCTGTCCTAGCAAAACCAGGACACCTTCTTGTGGAGAAGGCTAAGGCTTAAATTTGACCTCCCTCCCCTCTCCCTTTTCAATCAAGGAGACAAAGGTAAAGTTAAATCCTGGTGAAAACACTGGCAGATATTATTCCTGGAGGTAATAAAAGGTTTATACTACAAATTATTCCATCACACTGTTACTGGATGCTTATTTAGTGTGCCAAGGGTTCTTCGTGACAGAGTTAATTGCCCCAAAATTTATAAAAATTAACTTTGAGTTATTCATCTCTAGTCATTGCCAGAGGTGATCATCCCATCCTAAAATATGACTCAGGTGCCCATATTCAGACACTTAGAGTCACCTAAGATGCTACCAATTGTGAGATGTCAGTGAGTGGCTGGGTGTGACACAGAACTTCTGGACACCTTATCTAATAGCATCTGGAGGTCAGGCCAGGTACCTGAAGGCAAACCAGTGAACTAGATAACTATTTGTAGGCAGCTGAACTACAGCCTACCTACCTCAAAGAGATTGTATTAACTACCTTCAGGAAGACCGTATAACTTTGCAGTGTCTATAGCAGAATGAAATATACAGTTATCTTGAATATTGTACAATATCTTATCAATGTCTATAAATATCTGAAGTGTGGGGGCCAAATGGATGAGGCCAGGCTCTTTTTGGTGGTGCCCAGTGACAGGACAAGAGGAAATGGGCAAAAGCTGGAACACCAAAAGTTCCATATAAACTTAAGGAAAAACTAGTCTTCAGTGTAAGGGTGATTGTGAGGAACTGCACTATGGACTTG
>NW_010319739.1:0-85983 GCF_000700745.2 Antrostomus carolinensis
GGAGGGCGAGGGAACATCCCCGCCAAGCAGCATTGACATCGAGGTTCAGAGATGGACGTGAGATGATGTGAAATTTTACTTCAGTCTCTCGGATGAACTGTTTCGAAGAGAACCGGGCACGGGTGCAAAAATTTCAGTCCAAAAAAAAAAAAAAAGACTCGTTCTCCAAGAACGGGCGGCTCAGCGATTGCCCTAAACCAGGGTACAACCCCTGCCTCGGAAAGCAAAATAAAACCTGTTCATTCACGTGGGACAGATTTTCCATGCGAATATGATGTCATATATAGATCTTAGTAGGGCTACTTACATAACCAAATTAATTTTCAACGCTTTCAGATGTGTGCAACTGGAGCGCATCTTGAAAATCCTGCGAGGCTCTGTTATTCGGTATTATTATTATAACCAGCGTGAGTCAGTCGGTGCTGTTCAAAGTGCTGCCTTAAATACTTTGTCAAGGAAATAGCAGCAGCTTGAGTGGTGGGTTTTGTATTGTATAGAATAATCATTTTGAATTTATAAACTCTCAAATAGATCACTAGAAAGTACTAGTTGTTTGCTTGTATTTAACTGTGAGGAACTTAAGACCTTCAGCCCATTATGTACAAAACCAGTTTTACAACAGGTCTCCCGTGATAACGTAGGCACTAACCTACATTTTTCACCCCATAGGTGGTGCTGCTTCTGAACCCGTGCAGCTCTATAGACAGAGATTGGGGTTAGGTTACTCGGAGTGAAAGCAATTTTGTACCAAGTTCCGCTAGGTAGAGGAAACTGTCTTTTAGAATTTTGTTGTGTGAAAAATGTTTTTACCTCCTTTCTGCAAATGTGGTGGAAAAAATGAACTGTAAATGTGATGAATGTAACAGACCTTTAATTAAAATATGTAATCTTTGTAAGGGCATTAATAGCAGTTTAATGTCACTTTTTAAACCAACCTAGTTCTAACAAGAGGGTACTTGTTCTAATATAATTCCCTTATCCTGGTTTGGCAAAGAACGGCCTGTCATAAAACTTTTGATAACTTTTCATAACATCCTTCTTGTGTTGCTAACCTGTTTCCTAAAATCAGATGTATTCTCAAGACTATTTAAAGGACAAAATCAGCAGGTGCTCGTAAGTGTGTGTGGAGGTATATGAAAATGTGTGAGTACAGATTGAGTATAGCATAATGTAATACAACACAAGTCAGTTTTGGAGACTAACTTCCATGTTCAGATGTTCCTACCACATCGCAAGCAATGAAAGATATAAACATAACTTTGCTAACCTATGTCTTTTTAATAATTTAATCTCATGTCTTTTTAGAAATAAGATGGTTTTGTATAATGTAATACTCAAATACAAGGTATGATGTATATGTTCTATTCATTAATTTAAAAGATCTGTCAGGATGGGAAAAAAGGGTTTTTCACTCATACATGAGGTATAGTATAAGCGCAGCTACCTTTTTTTCCTCTAGACGGAAGGGTTTGAAACACCCTTTCTAGTTGTGATGGATGATTTGGTCTCAGTGGTGGTTCATTGTGAGGACTCATGAGCTAGACTGCTCAGTGTGTTCAATGATATGATTGTTCCCAAAAATTAGTACCTGGCCCAGGTTATTAGACTGATTGAATCAGGTTCTTCTTTGACTCTCTCTCCATAACCAAACATGCTCTTATCTAATAGTATTAGTTCATAGGAATAAATATTTTGTTAGAATTTTGACATTATTTCCTTTCAGTTTTTCATTAAAAAATAAAATAAATTATTGCATACTACCAGTGTATGGTTCCTAGGGTTTGGTGAGAGAGAAGGACTGGGTTAGACAGGCAGGCTCTTACCATTAGCTATTTCTGACACAGAAGAAACCAGATCTGGGGCTCTGTGAATGGGATGTTGCTGAAGAGTGTGACAGTCTGACTTTGCATTTTGGGCACTATGCTTACTACTTCAAGGCTAGGCAACATGTAGGCCTCATTTGCTTGTAGTTTCAAAAAATCTTACTGAGTTCTTAGGTGGTCACGTATAGAGCTCTACAGGAGGTTATTTCTAATGAATCTGTTTGGGAGTTTTGCTGTTGCCTCTAGGAGATTCAGCAGAAAAATCTCAGTCTCATATGTGTTCAGAAAAGACAAGGTGGTCAAATCAACCTCACTGAAGAAAAGCCTATCAGAGCAGATGGAGGCAAAAAGTTGTTTTGGGAATGACAAGACAGTGACAGTTTGTTCCCTGTGTTATTGAAGAAATGCTTAGGGGCTTGATTCTAATATCCCTGCTGAGATATGAATAGCACCTTCCTCCACAGTGTTGCTGAAGCCAAGTACTGATGTAATTATTTATGGAGCAGGGTATTATCTGAGTATTCTCAGTGAGTGCCATTCAGTGAAGTTCAATGGAACTACTTGTGGAGTGAGATGGTATTCAGTCACAAGTAAGGGCATATGAGAAGTTCTACGTGATTATTTGTCGACACTACTTTGTAGTTAGAATGGAGATTTCCTATGAAGTTCTTTCTCTTACTAAAATTAAAAGGAAAAAAACCCCTCTGAACAATTCATTTGCTTTTTTACATTTTTATTTTAAATGAGAAATGTATGAATCTGTAATCTTCAGCCTGCATATATCTCAGGCTGAAGATATTCTTTGAAATTGTGCCCTGGCTTACTGATGTGTTCCATATAACCTCCTGCAAGTCAATAGGGTGTGCCCTTTTTGTAGCTTTTGTCTCATTGTGCTTAGGGGAAAAATATCTGGAGTCTTTTCAATAAGTAGACTATTTATGAATCTGTGTAGGCAAGAAAATGTTAATAGAAAAGGAACATGTTTTAACAAATTACATTATAATTGTGGCTACATTTGAATCAAAGAGGTGTAAATATTTAGGCAAGACTTAAAAATATTCCCTGCTCTCACCAGCAAAATGTATGGGTAATATCCTGGAATAATGTAAAAAGTCTTTCCAAAATGAGCTCATCTACACCTCGCTACTATCACTGTCACTAGGATTTTGCCTTTCAAAATGCAGCTAATTAAACTATGAATTGTTTAATTAGTTGTGTCTCATTTTAATTTTTCACTACCTAGAAAAGATTGCTCTCATTTTTAGTTTGTTGCTCATGACTTTATCCACACCAAAGTTGTACTGTTTCCCTAAATATTCTAATTTTTCTTATACAACTGACATCAGGACTGTATTTCCAAGCTAGCATACAGCATACATTCATGACCGACAAGAAAAGCAACTTCTCCACACTCTCTACTGGATGGTCCCAATAAATAGTAATGAGAATCTGAAGGGCAGTCTTGGGTCATCTTTCTTAATCCAAGCACACTTTCTGTTCATTCTCATGTCCTCACATTTAGATTCAATAAGCCCTTAGAGTGCTGAAGGACTATGGGATCAGATCCTTCTGTTTTGTACTTGTTTTGTACTTATACTTGTACTTCTTGTTTTGACAGTATTTTTGTAGGCCAGACACTTGGCATACTTCAAATTCAGTTACATCACAGTATTATTACCGCACATTATTTTTAATGCTTTAGCATATTTTACACTTAAGATGACATGTTCCTATGGATGATGATACATAGTTCCTATGGAGAAATTTAGTCCTGGCATATCTAAAACATAAGAGCTAAAACAAAAATAAGAATTTTAGGACTGTTAAACTATCTATTTTAACCATCTATATCATAGCCATCTGTATGTTATGCATTTTTGTACCATAGAGATTGATATATACCAAAATCTAAATACACAGTATGGATTTCTTTTAGGTTCAAATACTGGCAGGTAGGAAAAGTTGTGCAGAAATGAATGACATTTTGAAAGTTAATGTCAGTGTAACTTAATATTTATTCAGTACACTAGTCTGTAGGACATATCTAAAATAGTTAAAGCTGTACTTTGCAATGTTTATTCAATACAGTGTGCAATGTATTATTCAATACAGAAAGTTTTATAGGTTGTATTTGGCATTACTTCACCTCTAAATACACTCTTCTATCTGAATTCCTGGAGAAAAACTAAATGATACATAAAAAATTACAGTGGTAATTTGAAAATATTCTAATTATAATCTGGATTATAAATCAAGATGTTAATTTATGAATGTAGGCACTTGCCCATTTCTTAAGGAAGGAGATTTTCTTCATTTTCTGTGCTCATCATTTAAGTGGTCACTGCCCACTATGAGTTCGATAATTAGGAATTTAAGGGTGAACAGATTCTGTTCTTTTGCTGACAACTTCAATTCCTCTTCAAACTGCTGTGCTTCTCAGTATTCCCTGTAGGGCCTGGAAGTCTGCGGCAGTTCCGGAGCCCCCCGCTCCCATTTTACAGCTCAGTTCTCCCAGCTTCGTGCACCATTTATGTGGCTTTCCTGTATGAGATATCCTTTGGCTATTCAATATGCTGCTTTTCCCATAAAGACAAAAGTTACCTTTTTGAATACATGTCAAGGCTTCTGCATTAGAAAGATAAATCAACAGGAAGAAAGGGACTTACAGTATTAAATAAACAAAATCCACTAAATGAAGATAGCAAATTTTTCAAAGAGGCTGGGACTACAAATGAAACTTGGCTCCAGCAGGTTGTTGAGGAACTGTTGGCAGCAGAGTACTTTTGTAGGAAGGTATGGTGCAGGTTGCTTGTTGAATACAAATTACTGATGTCGGTGAGTTCAGCCTTAAGGCTCAGGTGGAAATAACTGGAGATCTTAGAAACAAGATGAGGGTCAGGTCTATTTTACTTATTTTGCATCACTGGCTGATATTGTGGCACTATCTCGTTGAAGTGAAATAATAGACTTTTTAAGGAAAACAGGCACTGTCTAAAAGTGTTATGGATTATTCTAGTTGAGGCATGCCTCTCAGCAGCTCCTATTGCCTTCTGCTTCTTGCCAATACTTGGACTTTAGTATTCTTTGATGCACCAGAAGTAGCTATGTTTCACCCTAGAAATCAGTATTTTTCATTACTAATGAAAGACTCCAGGAGCTATTGTTTGAAGTCCTTGTTCTGGTAAAAGTCCCGTGGATGACAAAAATACCATGCTACATCTAATAAGAAAAGCTGAGCACAGAAAGTAGGACACCAGTGGAACTTAGATGTTTGAACCCAAAATTTTAATTAAAAGTTTCTCTGACTCAGTTAGTACCTTTTGGGGCTTCCACAGAGGCTTTCAGGCAGGTACAATTCCTCTTCTGCATGTGCCTTACGTGACCCTATTATGTGCATCTCGGTGCCTCTTTCACTCCTAAGTTTAATTTGGATCCAAACCCAAATGTTCTTTCAGTTGAGTTCCCTGATCCCTAAGTCA
Organism: Antrostomus carolinensis; assembly: GCF_000700745.2. Classification (NCBI taxonomy): domain Eukaryota; kingdom Metazoa; phylum Chordata; class Aves; order Caprimulgiformes; family Caprimulgidae; genus Antrostomus; species Antrostomus carolinensis. The sequence goes on from NW_010319739.1 coordinate 5,303, forward strand.
GTAAGGCTTCCCTAAATACACCCTGACAGGATCAGGTGTTTCGATCTGACTGCTGTTCCTACTCCTGTTGAAGACAAAGGACAAGACAATGGCTGTGCCACCTTCTCATCTTGTGGCCCAGTGACTGAAGTGTTTTACCAAGGAAAGACAGTCTAGAAGGAAGACTTGTTCTGAGCTAAAGGGATTTGAACCTAAATCTCCCATCTCCAGACATCAGGTTTTGTCAAATGAGATGAACCTTGTTTAAAACCTTGTTTAAACCTTGTTTAAAATTAAGCATTTTGGCTTAAAAAAAAATAAAAAATTAAAAAGGTCAAAGGCTAGGAATTGCAGGGAGGGAATAGGGAAAAGAAAAAATGACATTGATTATGCCACTGCATAGTCATAGCTAACCTACTTCTTAATTATTGTGTATGCTTATGTTCCCCTCATCTCAGAAAGTGTGCAGCAGACTTGGAATAGAGTAAGAAAATGGAAATAAGGAAAATCGCGGGTATCTCTTATCAGGACTGACTAAATAAGCTAGGACTCCCTGTCGAGAACAAAGACTACTTAAGATTCTTTTCTGTAAAGCATTATAAGCTCAAGTGATGGGAACAGATTCTTCACTGACACTTTCAGTGTAAGAGCAAGGGAAAAGCAAATGAAGGCAGTAGGATCCAGATTTTAAAATAAATTAAATAAAAGGGTAGTTTTTCCTGCAACAGGTGACAGACTTGTGAAACTCTGCTGTAGGTTGCTGTGAGAGCAAAACATTTTGAGAGAATATTGGACAGGATCTTGAAAGAGAAACCTACTAAGGGTTGTTAAGCAGGCGGAAATCACATCAATTTCAGGAATTTTTGGAGCTGGAGGTGGAGCCTGGGGGAGTTTGCAAGGAAATTTCCAAGCTTATCACATAAGTTTACCTTTTCTTACTGCTCCTTAAGCATCTGCTTCAGGATTTTGGAGGCAGAACTCAGAATTGGTAGGATAGTACAGCAAGAGAATAAATATGAGTTCTTACATTTGCTCCTCCTCAGTATTTCATTATACACTTGCTGGGTATAATGCATAAATCACTACCATGGCCTTTTTTTCTGGTTGTGCTCTAAAAAGACCAAGCTTTGCTCATTTCTTCAAAAACTGCAAGTACTTACTCTCAGAAGGGGATTCTAGACTGTACTTCTGAAGGACCCAATCTCCTAAAGGTGGGCAGAGTACAGAAGTACTTTCACCAGCTCAGCATTTACATCAGTGGTCCTGGGCAGCTGAATGCCATTTGGGCAAGCCAGTGGCTCATTATGGAACTCAGCTGCCTGGCTCACCTAAAGATGGTGCTGGAACTTGAACTTCAAGACTCTGGAGCCTACTGCTGGTGCCCAACAGGTGGGTGATTCACCTAAATGCTATCTTGCATCTGGGCTTTCATCTAAGTCAGGTCTCATAAATCCATCACTTACACCACAGCTTCAGATTCAGCAGCTGAAAACCAGCTTGGCTACTTGGCACATAAAAAGCAGTATTTACTTCTCTATATTTTTATGGCATCCGGTTAGACACACAAGGTAACATAATTTTTTCCTACAACTCTCTGTACTTCACTAAACTTAGAGACTGTAGTTACCTGCAAAATTCAGTGTGATGTTGAAGTATTAGAGATCTTACTGCGCAGACAGCATTCAGCAATTTACATTACAAGATATTAGGACAGCTCACCTGACTAGTGAGAGATTTCATTAAGAGTTTTCAGGAGTGGTATATCTGTTAGTACTTTGTCTCTGAATTGTCATCCTCTTTGCTAAAAGGTTTCTGCTAGATACTGGATTACCTGAAAACTAGAATATAAAGCAGGTAGAATTTGAAGAGGTATTAATCTTCACTGCCCTATTTATCTGTTTGCTGAGATAGGATAACAATAAAAGCAGTGGAGAGTTGCTTAAACAATAATGCCATAAAGGGTGAAATAAGAAACATCTAGAATACTTTGTATTCGTGTTACAAAATTGATCTTCAAAATGCTGTAAATAAATTATGCTGCATAAAAATAAATGAAATCACGTGTACCTTAGTGAATGAAGACATGTTTCTGTACATGCCTTAACAGAATTTGATGAAGAATTCCCAGCTTATTTATAATTTCCTTGGAAATAATGATATGTTCTTTAATTGGGACAGGTTTTTCTGGGGTTTTTTTTTAGAAGCTATCCAGGCCAAATTCAAGTTTTTCCTTAAGTAAATGAAAAGATTTAGTGACTTAACTGAGATTTAGACTGATTTGTATCATAATTCTTCAAAATACACTTTTCCAAATATAATGCTATTTTTCAAAGCTATCAGAGCCTTGGAAAAGAAAAATTTGTAGTGTTCTGCAGGGACATCTTATATTGAAGAAACTGACAGCTTTTTGAAAGCTAAAGTAAGTATTTTGAGGAAAAAATAAGCCTTTAAAATCAATGTTTAAAAAAAGACTTGATTCTTCAATTGCTTTATGTGCTGAACTCCATGATTTCAGCAGAAGCTCCCAAAAAGAAAAACATCTGTTCGCTTAGACTAAAAAGCTAATGATCAGAGTAACAGCTGGCTCTATGAAAGTTACCTAATATTACTTCAGGCAGTTTGTCTTTTAGCTCCATCCCCAAACTGACCAATTGGGTTTCATCCATTTGTAGCTATTTGGAAAAATAATTTTGTTCCATGTGTATGTCAATTGTTCCTATCATTTCCTTTTTGCAATTCTAATTCTGATAGGTGTGTGTAAGTATGATAATTAACAAATTTGGCAGGCTGTGACTTCCTGGGAGGCTAAGGAGCCTTCTGCCACCCCCCTGGAGCACTGCTGTTAGGTGTGGGGGACATTCCATGTTATGTGGTGCACTCACCTCACAACCCATCATCTCTTCAGAGTTTGGGGTGAGTCCTGTGTGGTCTGTGGCTATCCCTTTCTTTGTAAGCTTTGATTTTTGGACAGTATTTTTGCATTTCATGTAACTTGCAATGTTGCAGAAAAATCACAAGGGACCAGGTACTCTTTGTGTTTTTGTTTTGGTTTGTTGGTTTGTTTTTTTAACACACCTTAAGTTTGCATTAAAAAAAAAAACCAACAACAAAAACCAAACCTGTGTATCACTGTAGATACATAGATCACAGTAGAGTTACTTCTGGCTCATATTGGTGGAATTGCGCATGAATAAACCCTGGATGAGCATCAAGGAGAAAAAGATCCAGAAGAGCTAATTAAGTTTTAGGGTAGTGCTGACACAAACCCAAATTAATATAAATTGGCAATGTGCAAATTTAAGATGAAAATGAGGAGAAGGTTCCTAACATTACAGCAATGAGATTTTGGAAAGTCTTTCCAATGCTAATAGTAGGGTAGTAGGAGCAAAAAGCCGACCTTTTTATTTATTTATTTATTTATTTATTTTTCCTAAGAATAGAGCTCTCGCAAATGGTTTTTGCAAGTTCCTGTAACTCCTGCAATAGGAGAGAAGAGCATAATTGACCTAGGAATCACTGTCACTGAGTACCATGGTACAGTTTCAACTGTGCTAAATAAGAAAACTGAGCAACGTGCAATGGGCTGTGCCAGCCAGCTGCCCACCACTGAAACAACATAAACCAGTCATTCCTCACACCAGACAGATGCATTTTGTAAGCTGAGGTACTGGGGACCGAGTGGGCACTTAGCATCTCCAGTACCACTCAGCATTTCAAACTGCACTGAGTAGTAAAACATCTTAAATCTACCCAAGAAAAGAAAGTAACTCTAATATAAAGTCAGGAGACTTAAAATAATGTACATTTGAGCTTGTATAATTCTATTTTGCGGCTGTTAGCAGTTTGCTGTCTTAAGTAAAATTACATGTGCAAGCACAGGGTGAGAAACACCCTTAAAGAAAAGTATTTGAAATCTCATGTAGTTGTATGACTTCAAGAGCCAGGGCTTTAACTAAAATACTAGCGATGAGATGATCTTTTGAGAACTGGCAGTGCTCTCACTTTCTCACATGGTACAACCATAGGAAATCTTAGTTCATTATATTTTAGTGTCACATTTAACACTGGCTGAATTCTGAGAGTATTCTCAGGCTTGTGCACCCCTTTCTCTTTAGTCTTCTCTATGTCCTCCTCTCACCTTCTCATACAAATGATTTGGCCTCCCCAACATGCCCATGAACCCTCTCCTCACCATGTGCATATCTCTCCAAAAAAATTTAGTCTACTAATGTACAATTACTCCTACAATTTTGTAGGGGTCCTCCTTGACAGGTTTCTGCCCCTCTTTTAATATGTATTTCCTACTTATTTGATACATTTCCTCTTCACTGTTTCACTGTATTTTGTATTAGCAATAACTTTCTCCTTTATTTGGGATGTAGAAAAAAGGGGTCCATATTTTGCTTGCTGATTTATCTGTATGGTAAAAAAACCCAACAAACCCAAACACATAAATCAATATAATGTGTATTAGAACTAACCAAACAGTGGGTAAAAAATGTAAAATCCTAATGTTTTTTTCTCTGTGAGTTTTATTTTTTGCACTGTTGTCTGTCACTTAATCAAAGATGTAGTTTCGGGTATCTCTTGAGAGAGAATAATATTTTAATTATTAAATTGTGTCCTGGTAAAATAAAATAATAGTGATAATAACAGTAATAATGGAATATTAAAATGAGGGATGCACAGTGCAGTTTCTCATCACCCGCTGACCGATGCCCAGCCTGACCCCAGCTAGTGATCCTGGAGCAGAGACAGTCCCAAAACCAAAACCAGAATCCCAGAAGAGCAAGGCTGAGCGATCCCTGAGACAACCCCCCAGAGCTTTCTGGTCAACCCTCATTAATATACTGAACATGATGTTATATGATACAGAATATCCCATTGCCGTATCCAAATACCAATTTGGGTTCCCTAATTACTACACTCCCTCTGAGTCCTTTGCACCTGCCAGCTAGCAAAACACGGGGAATTTGTAAATATCCTTCGTATGTTGTCAATGTGCTTCTCATAACAAATCCCAGACTGAAACCAAAACATAGCACTATTCTAGCTACTAAGACGAAAACTAACTTTATACTAGCAAAACCAGGACAGTATTTGAGCAGAGGTCAAGTCAGTGTTACGTTCAACAGAATTCATTCAGGAATACTTAGACTAGAAATTATTATTTCAATCCATTAGTGAAAAATGGATACAAAAAGATGATGGGAAGTTGTTCTTTAATCTTGAGTATTTTTCAGTCTTTCCTGGTTTGTTCTATCAGCTGTGGGATTTGTAATGTGTGAATCAGCATAGAAAATATGTTTCCATGTGGCAGTAGGCTTCACGGTCTGTAAGGGAAATTCCAACTGTTTTGTGTGAGGTGATAAGACTGTGACACAAAATCTGCTGAAGATTTGTTTCAGTAGTGGCTGTACTCATGGAGGGAAGGATGACAACAGGAGCACATGTATACTGTTCATTAGGAATATGTGCACATATTAAATGATCTGATTAGGTTTTGCAACTATTTAAGTGTTTACAGTAGAAAAATGGATTCATCATATTAAAACAAATTCTAAGTGCAATTTAGAGTGGATTAGAAATACTCTTATTTTCCTGCTAAGACAGGTTCAGATAAATCAGGTGAAGCTAGTGCGGTGGTGACGCATAATGGCTAGTTTCAGTTTACATGCAGTTGAGTAAAATAAAAGAAAATGTATATGGAGCAACCAGAAAATGTAGTCTTGTTTTTGGTGAATAAGGTAATATGTATTTATCAGCTTTTTCTAAGATGATCTATGCATTCTATCACAATTGTAAACAGTACATTTAAATAAAACTATAATCCACATTTTCACAGAAAAATTATAATTATTGAGGGGTTTTGTTGATGAGTTAAAGAATTCCCTGGATGTGCAAGAGTTTTTCTAGTCATATGAAACCCTGATCCCCTGAAATCCCCTGTTCACTTGAAGGCAACAAGAAATTCGACCCACTCAGAATAGCTTTGCAGTTAGATCAAAGAAAGAGATTTAGTTACCTTGCAGTGGAACTCACAATGCTGGGTCAGTCCTGTTTGTCATGTACAGAGCATGGGAGTTTTAGACACCTGGGAGTTTTAGGCTGGGATTTATAGCAGCCAGCGTGTCCAGTGCTGGGATATGCAAGCTTGGCTGGTAAAATAAAGATCAATGTAAAAAATAAAGTATAAAAAAGTAACAAACTAGGAAGTGCCTCTTAGGGCCACATATTTGGAATAACTATGCTGAAACATCTTGTTTAGATGGCTAGACCTGACAAAAAATCTTGGAATTCAGAATTATTGAACTTACTACTCCTAAACCAGCCATAAGATGTTGATACTGGATACTTCTCACAGTCATCTAATAGTACAACAGGGGGTGGCAATCCTAAACCTTTCCGTGTAAGGGGGTTTGAACCACAGCCATTGAAAGCAGGTTTATCCACAGGATGAGCAAGCACAGCAGTGGAGGATGGGCAACGGGGCTGATCTGTACCCAGGTTCAAGACGGGAACGATGGAAAAGTTTGCAAGAGAAAACCTAACTGTCCAGGTTGGGGGTTCAGGGAAGCATTTCTAGGTGCCAGACTAGATTTTTGCCCTCCTTTCTTCACTGTGTCCCCCTACCCTGCCCCAGAAGCGGCAGCTGCTGCCATGTGCAAGCAGCAAATCCCTGGTCTGCTTCTGCTGTGGCTCCCCGCCATCTCTCCCCACCATCTCTCCCCACCACATCCCCACACATCGCTCACTCCCTGTGGCTGCAACAGTACAGCTCTCTGCTGGGATTGATGCAAATGTGGATGAAAGCATTTGGCTGCTGAGGCAGCCTGTACTGCTGGAAGTGCCACTCTGTCTGCGACGGGGGATAGGAGACAGGCCAGGAAATGTGTTCTGTGGGCTGGATTAAAGCCTTGGGTCAGCAATTGGACCATGCTGGGTTATGTCTCACAGTGAAAGGAGTTAGACATGGGGTTCCAGTCCCTGTCAGTTTAATTATTTCTGTCTTTTATCTAGCTGCTATCCAGTGTAAAAAGCACCAGGATTTCTGTTGTGTCCTGTAGTTTCGAAACCTGCTGAAGAATGCTGCTGTATCTCCTGGATGGGTTGGTCTGCTGCTTATCTAGGTCTTCTGGGCATCTCTAAATAGCCACCTACTTAGCCCTGATCCATGAAGTCTGTGCGTTTTTCAGTCTTGGACCAGTTTCTGTTTTTTTGTGTTGCAGAAACTGAGCCATTAGACACAAAACTGTATTGTAGCTCTCCCAGAAAAGAAAACTGCAGCTGTACCGTTAGTCTGCATAGGAAATATCCATTTGCACCACCCCTCGTGGAATAGCAGGAGATTTTCTGCCGCAGGCAGGTATAGCAACCGAGTGAGCAACAGCTGCAGTGTCCTGGAAGAAAATACAGCATGTGCTCCTTTTTGTAGCAAATCAGCTGCTTTAGATGGCATAGAGACCACAGATTCATTTCCCCAGTGTGTCGCTAAGCCTCCCTGAAGCCCAGCATCTACATGGCTTTCAGCTGAGGTGTAACATCTTACACCACTCCCAATACAGCCAAAACCTTAAAGGCTTAGTCAAACCCATCATTAATTAACACTTGTGTAATACCTAGAAGATATAACTCACTAGATGAGCACTAAGGCCATTGCTAATGATTTTAAATCTGAGAAGCATTTTCCCAAAAACCTTTGAAATTGGCAATTACAATTCTCTGTCTTAGATGGAAAAGCTTTGATCACTCCAGAGCAGGAAATAAATGTATGACTTAAACTGGAGAGATACAGTGACAGAACAGCAACAAACTGCCAAATACACTGGCGTGGCAGAGGGCCTGAGGAAGATTTGCTGTTGCTTCTTCCAGAACTTGATTTGAAGCCATTTCACTATTTCTGTGTTCCGTAAATGACTGTGAAAGTCCTAGAAAGTCTGCAGTTGCATGCACTTATGAAGATAAGATGCAATTGAAGAATTTATTTTCATGTCCTCTTCACATTTTTTAAAATGTCTATCTAATTACAAGGCTACATTCTGATACAGTGCTAGAAATTAACCTAATGAAAATATTCTGACCTGTTCTGTCTTGTGTTCCAACCTAGATGTTTTAGTAAGATTAAAAAAAAAATATATAAGATTTTTTAAAAATTATAAAAATGTATCTGAAAGCCTATTTTCAAGGATAGGAATATTTTCTAAAGAAACTAACTGCAGACTAGAAGCTTGATTTTGCTGTCATGTTTTACGAGAGCAAAATATGTGAAGCTGTCTTCTTTGCTTGGCTGGTGCTGGCTGTGGGTTCAGCAATGTCATCCACCAAACTGTTCTCCTAACTTAATCAATTTTTCATGAGATGATTAAAATTTAAGAGGTTCTTTGGTATAAAGCAGTGTAGTCTTTGCTTGTAAACTTTCTACACTTCCTCGAATAACTTGCAGTTATTCATCCATATTATTATTAGAAGAAAGAAAATAAGAACATTTTAAGAAAGTAAAAAGGCGTTATAGAAAGACTCTGCTTTTAGGGATGTATGGATATTTTTAAGGTAGTGTAGTGCTGTCACATGCAAATAATGTGTACCTGTATCTTCAGAAACACTTAATTTAATTGGATTAATTGCATAATAAAGTCCCTATAATAGATGTTTGAATAAATGAAAAATGCTCTTCAAGTTGCTTCTTGAAGGAATAAATATTATTGTAGTGGTTTTATATCATAATAACAAAATAAAGTTGCATCCAACTAAAACTAGTGGAAAAATCTATTTTACTACTTGTCTGTGAACTTTCCACTGAGGGGTGAAATGTTAGTACTATGCCTATTGATGCAGTACCAATACATATATTTCAGAAATTTTACAAACATTTGAGAAATGTAGAACTAGTTATGGGAAATATAGCCATTTAAATTGCACATTATACTTATTTCATTCCGTGGACAGATTAATCCTCTAACTGGACATTTACATGTGTTGAATATTTAAACAAAAATGGGATCTGAGGTTAAAATGACATGTGGAGGTGCTGTATAACCAGGAAATTGCTATCATTTATTATTTATATATTGACAGCATCTAAGTGCATTTGTCAGTGACCAAGGTTTCATTGTGTAGGGTACTTTATGAACACAGAGCAGGAATATGACACCTGCCCTAGGGAATTTAGTAATAAAATAAAATACAAAAAGAGAAGCTGGTAGGACAGAGGAGATGGGAAGAGCTGCTAAGAAAAAAATCATATATTAGCATAAAAAGCAGTTGAGTTGGTGAAGTAGCAATCTGTGACATCTTTTCTAGCTATACCTGTGAGTGAGAGTTTTCAAAGAGGTATTGAATGGGTCTGTCTCAGTTCCTCATCTGTAAGGTAGAGGTAGTAGTACTGTACTCAAAGGTGTTTTGTGTGAACAAGAGCATATTCACATTTCTAAAGCTCTTTCAAGAGAAAAAAATGTTAGCTCCAAGTCTTATGTTAAAGGGTAGAGTCCTGCTGTGAAGAAGTTCTGCAGGCAGCCTCTGCCGTCTTGGTGGGACCTGAAGCGTGCGTGTGGGCAGATTGGTTTGCAGTCACCCAGAGCCCCTGGTACAGCCTTTTGCCTGCCATGTAAGCCCCAGGCAACGCTTATCAGTGAAGAGAGGCTCTCACCCGGAGACCTAACGTTTTTTAGCTATTCAATAAGGAACTGAAAATCATGAGACCTAGGAATTAAATTTACTCCGCTCTCGTAAGGTCCCACCTGGAGTACTGCGTCCAGTTCTGGAGCCCCCAACACAAGAAAGACATGGACCAGTTAGAACGAGTCCAGAGGAGGCCACCAGGATGATCCGAGGGCTGGAGCACCTCTCCTACAAGGACAGGCTGAGAGAGTTGGGGCTGTTCAGCCTGGAGAAGAGAAGGCTCCGGGGAGATCTTAGAGTAGCCTTCCAGTACCTGAAGGGGGCCTACAAGAAAGCTGGGGAAGGACTTTTCATAAGGGCAGTTAATGACAGAACAAGGAGTAATGGCTTTAAACAGAAGAGGGTAAGTTTAGATGAGATATTAGGAAGAAATTCTTCACTGTGAGGGTGGTGAGACACTGGAATAAGTTGCCCAGAGAAGCTGTGGATGCCCCCTCCCTGGAAGTGTTTAAGACCAGGTTGGATGAGGCTTTGAGCAACCTGGTCTAGTGGAAGGTGTCCCTGCTGATGGCAGGGGGTTTGGTTCCCTTCCAACCCAAACCACTATGATTCTATGATTCTAAATCTGGCAGTGTCAACTCAAGCATGTCGTTTTACCTTCTTTGCCTCAATTTGCTGTCTGCAAAGCTGAGACAATATCCCCATATTTTTTGAAGTCAGGAATAAATAGTGTGAGCACTGGCCTGTGAGGTATCCTGCTTCTGATGACAAGGTAACCCTTTCAACAGCCTTCCTAATGGTGTTATGTGAGACTGCATGTACGTTTACACCTGATGACTTGGGTCAAAACAGTTGGTCTGAACATTTAACCTACGGTGAATCTTCTCTGATTGTATTCCTAAATGGTAATTCTTGCCCTGTGTGACCTACTAATACCAGAAAACATGGACTGTTACCTCATGGTCCCAGCCTGAAAGTCAGCACAGGAAATATGGCAAAATCTGATAGACACTTGCTGTATAAAACAAAGCTCTAACATCTCATAAAAGGAACAGTTATGCTGTACAGGGGATGCCACTGATGTGATTTTATCTAATTGCTGTCATTTAATGTTCACATGCTGTGTATAGTTAGAAGTGTGGTAGGACAGTCATAACATCCTAAAAAATTCGATTTTCCTCATGTGTAGCAGTCAGTACAGCTTGGGCTCATGTCATGTTTGATGATGATAACAACAACAAAAATAATAATATCCTATGTCATTCTTCTTCATGCTCTGAAGGTGGGCATGTGAGCATGGGCCTAGGGCTGGTGGCTGTTGACAGCTGTTCTCCATTAGCTGCCATCTCAATTCCATGGGGTCTTGCAGCACACGTTGTCTAGGTGGTCCCTGGTGCCAAACGAATCGGTACAGCTTTTCTCTCTTATGCCCTCCATACTGCCAGGTGAAACAGGACACAGGTCACTGCTCATGCTTCAGTGTTTGCTGCCAGTTACTGCACTGCGGTGTCCTGATACAGGAGTGTTGTCTCTAATTCTGACTTCAGGGAGGTGGTGCTCTGTACTTACTAACTCATAATTCAGAAGTAAATGTTGACTTTCAAGTTGTGACTATAAGGACAAATACTGACATGGACAAAAGCTTTAAATTGCACAAGCAACGAGTGAATAAAAACCTACCGTTCTTTTTACTCTTTCCTTAAAAAATAGCGTTGTGTTAAAAATGAATAAAAGCACTGTTCCAGATTTCTGTTGTCTTCCAGTAAATGATGACTTATGGGGAAAAAAAATAAACAGAAGTGGTGAGTCTCATTGACGAGAGGAAAAGTGTTAATGGTAGTTTCCAGAATCCTTATTCCAGAGTTCACTGAAATCCAACAGAGAAAAGAAGAGAAAAAAAAAAAAAAAAAAAAAAAAAAAAAAAAAAAAAAAAGAAAAGAAAAAAAAAAAGGTGAAAGGGAGAAAGACGAAGGAGAGAATGAAGAAGAAAGGGAGGGAGGAAGGAGCAAGTTTACAGATGAGACACACTTGGCACTTGTGAAGCTTCTGTTTATCTCAGGTTTTTTAAGTTTGGTGTTGCTGCAGTCTGCAAGTACTCACCATTTGTAATTACTAGAAAAGGAGACTGGGGAAGGGAGTTAAATTACTTCTGCTGTGACTTTTACAGGCATGGCATCACCAAACCAAGAGAGAAAGGAAAAGAAGCGACTGAACCCCAAGCTTTCAATCTCAGTTGTTTTAATGACTCACTTCCACATAGTGAGGAAAATGAAGAGGATAATGCTACCAATTTCTTCTTTTTTTAGAAATGCAACCCGGTGGAGTTTATTGCAAAGTAGTTTATGAGATGTTCATTCATCACAACAGAGAAAAAAAATATTCAGAGCAAGAGATGAAGAGTCTTTATATATTTGCTTTTAACATGAATTGTTTATGTAACTTTCTTGGCATCACCACAACAGTTGATTTCTAAAGATACGTAGGTATGTAATACTTATAGCAAATACGTAATGAACAAGTTATAGAAAGATACATGTTGACATTTGCAAGGAGAAGTTAAGTGGCGCAACGAGAAGAGCAGCGATGGGTTTGGGGAAGTAAAAGACACCCCCCCTTACCTGCACTCCCACACTGCCTTGGATTCTCATCATAGGGTGACCCACAATCCCTTCTTTCTTCTCCCACTCATAGGGGACCTTATGTGCTCCCCTTCCCCTCCTTCTCTTCTTGGGCCACACATACGGATGTGACCCAGATTTCCTTTCAGAAAATCCTGTTCTTCTAGAGGTGAGGAGAGCTCTTGTCTGATGGGGTAGGAAGGAGCCCTGCGAAGCAGATTCTGGGTAATTGTCACTCACTGCCTGTGACAAGCACCCGTATCTGAGATTATAATTTAAATTCTGTTTATACAACATGCAGTCCCAATGCAGCTAGAGTTCTGTGGATGTTCTGGCAATATTACAAATAAATCATAATAATAGTTGTTAATAAGTGAGCGCTGACAGTGATATGCAGACCATAATGACCATTGTAACCTAAAAAATTCCAGGGAGCTCTGCTGTTCTCAAAACAGAAATGTTCATTCTTAGGCCAAATGGTAATTTGGTTGGAATAGTACATTTCATTTGTAATGAATGTACTCAGAACTAATGCTGCCTCCTTGCACAATGTGCAAAACCAAATTTCAATGATAAAACTCAGTGTTTCTGAGTGTGGCACACTGGTAACTGTGGAGAGAATATAGTTGTGTGCTACAAATCAAAGAGGGGCTTTGCTGGTTTGCTCCAAAATGTCTAGACCTTTGGTAATAACTGGGTTTTTTGAGGGGAGCATGTGAAGAGGAGTTAAAAACTTGGACTTGTCAAGACTGTGACTAGGAAGAGTTTTAGCATGCAAGGGAGAATGAACAGGCTGGCATGGCATCTAAGTTCTATACGCTTAAGATCTTTTTCGGGGAGACGATATTTGGAAAACAGTTTCAGCTAAATTTCACAATTATTTTAATTGGATAAAACAACTCCTGTTCTTTTTGATGCAATATTTATAATGACTGCTATTTTAAGAATCCACCCAAGGCTCTAGTCATGAAGAAACTTGTGCTTGACTGGATTACATTTACTCTAGAAAATAAAATTTATGTTCTACTTGCAGCTGTAAAGGTAAGATCTTTGTTCTTTTTCTCCCAAGACAGAATTCCATGGTGGTTGTGGTGAATATTCTAGTTTTATGGGGAAAAAAAATAAAACTTATAATTTCACATGGAAATAAATAAATAAATAACTCTAACATGATATTGGCAGGAAAAAAGACATATTAGTGCAAATCCTGATCAAAATAAGTTCTTCTACTCAGTTCTAAACTGTGTTCATAAGATTTTTGGCATACATCTATTAAGCATTACAATTTTGTGACACATATTATACAAGAAATAAATTTGTAAGAGTAAGATAATATTAGGATAAGAACTAGTATCCAAGAGCTACTCTTGGATTTAAGTGACTCAGATGCTCAGAAAGAAATTAGAAAAAGTTAACTGCTGGTGCAAATGACTATATAGCAAACTCAATTTGAAGAAGAGTATTGGTTCCACATATGCATGAGCACCTGCTTTCTTTAATGTATGAAAGTATCCAGAACATGGCCAAAAATGTGGAGTATTCAGTGCTTGAATAAGAACCGTGTATTATTCGCTATACACCAATGTAGCCTTGCAAGCTCTATAAGGAGAAAAGTAGAAATTAAGATAATAGAGCCAACAGAACCTTTTTCTCTACAGTTATATTCTTCCATCTCTTTTCCTTCCAGTGCTAATAGGGAGTTCATAAGAGACCAGAATCATTTTAGTGAATTAAGAAAACTTATCCTAACACAAATAAGCTAGTATATCGCCAGTATAAGAGCAGTGAGCCCACTCGTTTGGCAATAAGCCAGGCATTGCTGGATAAATTAAAATGCAACTCTCATCAGTGCTTGATTTAGCAATTAGTTGACATCAAACTAGCAAATGTGCATGAGACAGAGAATATAGAATGTGATTTCTCCATAATAATACTCTAACCTCTCTTTCACTGCATACCTTCATAGTAGGCAGAATTAATACTGATAGAATTTCTATTATTTAGCCAAAAAAACCCCAGTCATGTTAAAGCATTAGCTTGCACTTACCTGGCACTCAGCATAGGTAAGCTCTTCCTTCACCCTTAATCTAATTATGACAAAATTAATAATGACATGCCTTGAGAAAGTAAGGGTGTGACAATTAGTAAAGAAGTGGTTTAGATATGGAGGAGTTTGTTTTGCTGATGATGACAGGGCTTAGCCTTATGAATCAGCAGTATAAGAGGAGTATGCTGAGAAAAGACAACCATAAAGATAAAGGTAAATTATGAAATCCAAATGAGACCCTGGGGACTAGGAAGATAATGATGGGTAAATCAAATCTGAGATGTGGGCTAAGACACAAATGCATAGGTGAAAAGGGAAGCTTCAATTTGATACAAGAAAAAGGGAATGTTCAAGCCATGATCTGTGCGTTATATGCAGCCTCAGAGAACAATACATCCATCATTCAGCCCGTTGCTGGCAGCTTGCTTTCCCTGGGGAGTTAATTTGATGACAGCAGCCTGCCCTTAGCTGTCATTTTTGCCAAGGCTGAGAAGCTTACTCCTATCACGCTGAGCTTATTGCCCTCACCTGACACCATGCATGTACCCAAATAGGTGTGTTTCTACTCTGGGGTAAAGATAGACACTAAGAGCAGGCCAGAGCAATTAATTTGACCATTAAAACCTCTTGGTCTGCTCCCAAGATGACCCTAGGAAAAAGGATCTGACTGCTTTGACAACTGCCATCATCTTTCAGCCATTGCCTGTATTGATTCTTCAGTGACATATGAGACTGCCCTGGCAGCAGATGGAGTTACGGGCCTTGTGCACCACGTTGGCCTTTGCACGATAAGGCATATAAAAACAGATGAAATAGAGCAGTTATATGAGAAATCTGTAAAGAAGTGCATATGGAATGATGGCTGGCAGGAAGGTTAAATGGAAAAGTTAAAGTTAGCAAAAAGTAGGTGAAAACTTCCAAGCCATAAAATAAAGCAAAAAGAAAAGGAAAAATTAGAAATGAAAGGAAGGCAAGAAGGAAGAAGAGACAGCAGAGTGAAGGTTTAATTAACAAAATCTTCTTCCAAAATACTTTTATTTTTTTCTTTTTTCATAGAATCATAGAATCATTTTGGTTGGAAAAGACCTTTAAGAACATCGAGTCCAACCGTAAACATAACAGTGCCGAGTCCACCACTAAGCCATGTCCCTGAGCATCATGTCTGCACATCTTTTAAATACCTCCAGGGATGGTGACTCCACTACTTCCCTGGGCACCCTGTTCCAATGCTTGATAACCCTTTTGATGAAGAAATTTTTCTAATATCAAATGTAAACCATTCCTGGTGCAACTTGACACCATTTCCTCTTGTCCTATCAGTCTTCCAAAAGCTCTGTTTTTGTCTGTACTTTAAGCTTCATATACACTCTATAGTTTTAATTCCCTTTGTTCTGGAAAGAGAGGTGAAACATTTATGTCCTGTTTTCAAAAGGTGTGGTAACTTAATTTTGATCTTCAGCCCAGGAGTAAGTTTTACCAATAAAGCAATAAAAATGGCCAGATACTCTGTGGTCTTCTGTACATTGACCTCCAAAGTGAATGGATTCAGGTATTTATGAAAAGCGATGGTCCCCTGAGAACTTCATAATGCTACACTCTCCTAATGAAAGCCAAGATACATTTATGTGAAACTTGGACTTTGCAGTAGAAATCTAGACCTTTATTAGTTTTTTCTTTCTAACCTCATCTGTCAGATTCATGCTGACACGGGTCCTTTCCTCTATTGTGTCTCAGACTACAAGGGAGAGGAGAGTTAATGCTGATCCATATATTCTAACCATTCAAGGACCAAGTATCTTTCCCCTTTGGGATGAAGATTAGAACTTTTCTTTGCTAATGTAGACTTTGATAGTTATCTATTTCTTGTTGAATTCAATTAACTGTAACACATTCCTCATGTGAACTTTCAGAAGGGACTGTTCACATAGATCATAGCCAGCACACCAACAAAAGGTACACCTTACTCCTCCAAGACCAGTATTTACTTCCTGCTTACTTCCATGTGTCATTTTCTAAGAGTGAAAAAAAAGTTTGATTTCTCATTTTCTTCTCTTATTTTGCTTTGGTATGCTTGTACAGAGACTTATAGTTTGGAAAGAGGCAGAATTCTTCATCATAAATTATATATAATCAATGCTTGTAACTTGGAAAATTTGCATTTCCCATAACTGAAACAGTATATAATATATATATATATATATTGCTTGTTCACAGCAAAGCTATTTCCTTTTTATGGAGAGACTTATTTTGATGAAAGTACCTTGAAGCTGATGGTAAAACTGAAGTAACAAGTTAATGATATGGAGTACCAGACAATATTGTGTGAAGTATTGAATGCTGAATTGCAGAAACTTATGTGGCTATATGAAATATATTTGTTGTTAGTGGTAGGTATTTATGAAATTAAAAAAGATTTTTCCAGTTTCTTCTCCCAGCTATCATCTATTCTGTGCACAGAACAAAGATCACTTACAAACTCAGTATTCGTGTCTTTTTCAGATGAGTGTCAGGATGCTTGATTTCTTCCCAGATTCATTTTAAGAGCAGAATTTAAGGTACAGCCTCGAGATTAGCTTTGAAGTCCCAGATGGAGGTCACTATATATATGCATGCATGATTACTGTTGTCAGCTTAAGGATTTTTACCTACTAGAATTCTCTCACACACAGAATAAATGACTGGAAAGTTTACTCAGAATAACCAATGCCTTTTACTAAATTATCTATTTTCTTTTACTGAGAAATGTATTTTATTGTTCAAAATTAATCATTAAACCTTGTATCTGGAAGAAGAGATAATTCAAAGCATAAGGGGTACTTTGCTTTAAAGGAGAATAGGGTAAAGGAAAAGTTTCTTCCAGTTCATTTGTGGAAATTGTGTTCTAAGCTATTTGAATTGAGGGCATTTTAGATAACGTTATGAGGTTTTTTTGTACTCTCAGATCACACCTGAGCTTAACAGTATCAGCAAAATCAGTGGCAAAACTTCCTGTTCCTTTAATGGAGCTACGGTTTCTCAAGGAGGGGTTTGAGTGAGTAAGGGAGACAAGAACGAGCTTTGTCATTAGTATTATTACATGGTAGCCTGACTTAAAAATAATTCACAGCTTGTCAGAGAAACTAGCAATTAACTCTGAACTCTGTAAAATTTTCATCCTTAAATATAAAAGAGAAATGTGTTCAATTTGTAATTATCTTTATAGGCTGTAAAAATCGACCCCAGATAAAGAAAAAAATATAATTCCTTTCATTAAAAACCATGGGTTTTGTTAGATGGAAAGGGTTTTACTATGAAAATGCTGGTCAACTTAAAACCTCAATGTGGTTCTCTTAGAAAAGAAAGAAATATATATTTCATTATTGGAAATTCCTTCAGCATGTACACAACGGAGTCACCGGAAGGATTTTGCAGGTGCAGAAGCTGCCAAGAAAGGTTTGGAAGGCAGCAGAGGGAGGGTTTTGTGGAGGGAATAAACAATGTCAGTTAGCCCTAAATGAGCTGAGAGAGGTGGAAGACTAAAGATTAGATGTCAATAAAATCAGAAGTACGAGCTGAAGCGTTTGGGACAGGCTGTGCATCCCTCGATGCCTTTGGAGTAAGAGACTATTCAAGTAAGAGACACTGACCTTTCTTCATTGTGTAACATACCATTCACTGAAAGGTTAGCCTAACAGGACCAATCCAGACACCGCAGAGAGATCTCATTTTCTACTCAATAAATATTTTCTAACTGCAGGTGTATTGCTGCTTTTCAGGGAAAGATTTTTTTTTTTTTTAAATCGTGCTATTTAGTTGCAGAATATCCAGTAGGAGCTTTTGAATTTGGAAGACTGGAATCTCCCAAGCTCTTTTTTAAAATTAATTCCTGATAATGATATATAAACATAGTTGCAATACGTCCAATATCTGGGAGACCCTGTCCTGGCCTCTCCTTATTCAGAGTCCTCGAATGCAAAAATACAGTGATGTCTTATCTGTACACTGTATGTCATTGGTATCAGTGAATTTTTTCTAAAAAAAGTTATAATAATGAGTATGAAGGGGAGTATGTTACTCTTATGTTTGGAAGAGTATGGTTATGGCAAAAATGCCTGTCATTTTTAAAAAGATCAGCAAAGCCAAGCTGCGTTGAGAACACCTTATTGGTCAGTTGAAGGTATTATATCTTCATTTGCTTTATGTGTGACAGATGCACTGCAGGGATTTGCAGAGTAATATTTTTGACATTAAAAACTCTCTATTTTGACATAGCAAAATAGCATATTTATTGTATGTGGAGTATTTCCAAACTGTTTTGATTTTGCAACAAACTAGCTTAAGGTAGTTGGATAGTGATTATTTATTTTAAAAGGCCATTTTAAACAGTTACCTAAAATGTTTTTTCCTTACTGTTTAACTAGCTTGCAGTTTTTTACTGTAAACCGTATTTTAGGAGACGAAAGTATGTATTGTTTGAAAGTTTTGTCACAATATTCATGCCAGTGAAAGCTCGGCTGCCTGTTTTTTCTGCAGACTTATGTAAATTTGTAGGGACCTTGTGTGAATGGAAGGAGTCTGAATTTGTGTCCATGGTAATCTGTTCAATGTGTAGAGGAAGTTACAATGGCATTAACCCATGAAAAGGATCAGTTGTTTTCATGGAAAGCAGTCAAGACATGCTTTGAATTCAGATAGTCAAGTTAATCAGAGCTGGACATTGTTTTTTAAGGGTTTCTCTTTGAAAGAGCTTAATGCTGGTCACCTTCTACAGTCAAAATACAACATTTATCTGTAAAGAGGCATAAAAATTGAAGATAGATGAAGAATGGCTATATCACTGAAATAAAGAAAATTTAAAAAATCCTGCAGTTATTTACAACCTCTACTTGGGCAACTAGAAGCATGAAAATATCTTAGTTGTCTTGGCTCCTTATTTGCCTTCTGCCACTGGGAGCCGAGTGAATTCACACAGTGCTTCTTTAGGACTGGAAATTCAGCAGCACTACTCCTCACTGCCTTCCTGAGTGCAGTGGGAGTCCTGCCTGAGCCGGGCTGGCCAACACACCTGAGAAGCAAGACAGAGAGGGGCTTGAGCAAACATTGCGATACAGAGTCTCAAACTTCATAGGACATAACTAGAATTCAGGTCTAGTCCCCCACCTCATGTTGCTTTTCCTCAGACATAAATGATTCTCCTTTTACAGCTGCCCTGGTAAGAAGGTGGTGATTGAGACTGTATTCCCCTTTACCAGAAGAAATTGTAACCTTGCATTTAAATTGAATTACAGTAAGAGGAAGAGTAGCATTAGACAACCTGTGTTTATTTGGCTATTCAGCAGAGATTTAATTTGCAAGATTAAATAATACCTGTCTCAGCTTCATCTGTTTCAGCTAGTAAAACTAAAAGATCCTTCTGCTGCATATCTTAATTAATTTGCTACAAGATATTTCCACAGTTTAATGGTAGACTTGTATTAGGAATGGCTTACTTTTGAGGATGATGAGGATGATAAGGTTAAAAATAATAAATACAATTAATGTAAGAAAAGAAAAGGTTCAGTGTCTATAGTTCATGTAAGTTTTTTTACAGTATCTGTCTAGTGGTTCTTGAACATTTTATACCAAGGTTAGCTAAATGAATTTGCCGTATTGCTGCATGAAGCTGCATTTAGAGAGCATTGTAACTACATTTCCTGGCCTTCCTTGAAAATGGCATTACCCAACAGCTTTCCAGTGGGAAGAGGCAGGTCTTTGAATGCAGAGCTCTGAATTAACACAGCAAGAACAGCTGGTACTTGCCCCTAATCCAATTTAAGAGCTGTAAATTCCCAGAATTATTTTTGTAAGATGTGCTGTGTCCTGTGCGTGTTCACCAGAGGAGATGTTTGAACATTAAAACTATAAGGGGAAACATGGTAACTGTTCAAGACATAAGGGAAAAGACCATTGATGGATGATCACAGTATTAGCAACATCATCATCTCATCAAGATAGAGGAAAACAGTTAGGTAAGTACTGTAATGGTTGACATTTTTACTGGACATTTAAATTGTCTTTCTCCATGGGAGCAGACGATAGCAGCAAGGATTTTCTTGTAAGTTGCAACAAAAAATAAGAGAACAGACAGGAGTCTACTGTTTAGGAATATTTCTCACCCTTACAGGATGCATATGGGTCAGTGGCCAGATCAGGCTTTTATTCTGGTTCTCCAGGTCAAACAAAATTAGATAAAGCAGAATGTCTAGAAACTGTCCAGAGGAAAAAGCAATATTAATAATAGCAGTTGTCACCTAAATAAGCCTTTGCAGAGGAATCAGGTTTTGAGGATGAACTATACACTGCAGATTCACAGAATTGTGCCATTTGAAAATACCATTTCCCACAAATTTATAGAAGGTGTACTCTGTAGTGTTGGTTAAGCCAAAATCTGCTCTATCCTGTTCTCTTATAAGGGGAATGAAAGCCAGTACTGTCTAAATACAGCATTTGCTCTTTGAACATAGTGGATATTGCAACACAAAAATGAGAGTCACATGATCCCCAGTTCTGTAAGGAAGCTGCAACTGATGGGTCTGAGGTTTTTTCATTTATTAGTTATATCAGTTTGCAGTCATGTTTTGCTGTCCTTGACAGAACTGCAGACTGTTAAGGAAGACATTGCTAAAAGATACCTAGGGTCACATTCCCTTAAATCTCATCAGTCATATCACTTGCTCCATCCACCTTCTCGAAATTAACTTTGCTGCTTGCCTGGATGCAAGTAGAGTGTCTGTTACAGAACAATAAGTGATGTTTATTTTAAGTTTTAATAGTAGCTGCATTTCATGTAGGATAAGTACTACCACTGTTTCAAATGCTGTAGATCATTCATGTGTAGTATGTAAATAGCAGGAAAAACGATGTTGGGTCATAGCTGAATGCAATATTGTCTGACAGAGGGCCAGTGCAGATGCTTCAGAACAGGCATGAAATCCCACAGTAGGTAGAAATAAGATAGTTCCCCAGTTTTTTCTCACGCATTTCTTCTATGCCAGGTGCCTTTCTAAATGTATTGTGATAACTTCATGTATTCTTGTTATCTTTATAGCTATTTAGATCTTCATTTAGCTGTTAGCTTCAGTGGTTTCCTGCAGTCATAATTGCCTAGATGTGAAAAAAGTGTATCCTTTCACCGGTTTTCTTCATTTCAGCCTTCTCATTAATGCCCCCAGGTGTTCTTTTTCTTCTAGAGAGAGGGAGAACAAAAGTCCCCAGTCTTCATCTTAGCAACATTCGTTATTCTTCATGTTTGTTTTCTGCCCAAAATAAGTATTCTTAACCTTTTTTGTCTCCCTTTGTTTGGAATTTTTCCATGGTCTTTTACATCAGTGTCCCTCTCACCCATGTTATTTTATGCTTAATTGTTTTTGAGAAGGCAAGACCAGCACAGAATTCATTTTTTGAGGTGAAGCCATACTGATGATTTGTGTTAATGGGCAATAATGTTATTTCTTCGCCATTTCTGATGTATTTCCAAATTTCTGCTTGGACTCCAGCTATACTCGGAATGAAGAACTTGATTTAGCTGTCCAGGGATGCCCTGATCTCTTCTTTCAGCTGATACAATTAATTGAAAACCCAACAAAGTAAAAGTAGTATAGTTTTTCTCAATATCTTTTTTTTTTTCTAATCAATTTTGCTGCTATATCCATCAAAGCTGCATATCATTTGGTGTTGTTACATATTTACCTCGCTTGTTATAGCTCTCTGAACTTCCTTGAAACTGTTGTCCTACCCAAGCTAAATAACTGAAACATCAGTGCGTGGCAACATTTTGGCATATCCTCTTGAATCTTTTAATTGAACCAATTGTTTCCATTTCTGGAAAATTAGTAGACATTTTGATGACTTCTAAAAAGTGGCATTGCTATCAAAACTGGAAAAATTTTTATTTTTAGGATCTTTAAAAAACTTGTGCATTTTATTTGCTAGAGGTTGGTGTCAGTGTACCAATTCGCCTTGCTGCCCCTTGAATGTCAATTCAAATTATATTGCGGTCATCACTCTTTAATGGCTCATCTGCTGTTGCTCTGTGACCTGTCTGCTGGGCATATTACGCAAGTTTCTCAGGAAAGGCCTCTGCTAGTTTGTGTTCAAGAGCTACTTTTCAGATTTGCACCTGCATTGTTTCTCTAAGCTTTGTCCTGTTAGGCTATTTGGCCATTTTACATATGGTAATTGTAATCTTAACTGGTTTGTTACACTGTGCTGATTGTTTCATCCTGCTGCCCCTTAGGAATTAAATTTGCTTTTCTGTGGTATAGCCGTATTTTTATATATATATTATTAAGGCTCAGTTTGCTTTGGTATAGAGGAGCTGTATGTTCCTCTCTTCTCAGCAGTTTTATTTTCCTCAAGATGTTCTCCAGAGCCAAGAAGTTTAAACCCTCCTTGCTCACTCGCAGAGGTGAGTTTTAGCACCCTGTTAATTTTGTCTGTTTGGACCTGCACATTTAATTGAAAGCATTTATAAGAAAACAGGTGGTGAGCGAGCTTCCTTCTCAGCCTATATGTAAACTTCCAGGCAATCCCCTGTTCATAGCTCTGCATTGCTCAGCTTCCTCCCTAGCACGATGGCAGACGTGTCTAAATGGCTCTAGTACAAAGCATCCTAATTATTTGCCCAAAGAATATTTGCAGAAGACATTCTGAATCCAGCCTACTGAAGTTTTTCCCCATACCATAAAACCTAAAAAAACCCTAAAACATAAAAGAGAGGGGGGTGCAGGCAGACACACTTCACAGCCTGCTAATTAATGCCTTTACCCAGGGTTTTAGTGCCCTACATCTAGACCAAGGGCAGGTGTCTGCTTATCAAGAGCTTTGAGGATTTCTGAGAGCCTGTAATGGGAGTTCAATGTTAAAATCCCTTTCTAGAACTAATTCTTCATCACTTAAGAGCCCAAACTCCTTAGTTCTGTTGGGAGTTGAGATCCAAACCAGCAAAGAGCTTACGCAGGCGAATTCCCAGTGTGGGAAAGACTTGGTTGGTCCTCCTGCAAATTCATGACTCATTTTAGATGCATGGAAACCTACTTACAAGGTTTAAGCGTGCTCAAACTATTAACTCACTATACATTTTTAGATAATGTTTTCTCCTGATTCTCGTTGCTGTTAATTGACAGAGCAATTCATTACTTTATTAATTGGCAATAAAAATAATTTAATCTTGGTAGATGAGTCATTGCAATTATCTGAAACCAAATTTAATAGTTAGGTACGTTGTATTTAATTTCTTCATGTTACAGTGTTTAGTTTGTAGTAAAAATTTGCCTATGAATCATAATGACATTCTCAGGCTTCCTGATTTTTGTTTCAAAGATTAAATTTCTTACTGCTAGAAAGTCACAATTTGCAGTTGGTTATTGAATGTTGACAGCTGACTACCACAATATATGAACTTTCAGTTGCATTGAACTAATCTGAACCTAGGAGGACTGCTGCAACGAGCTTCTCTGTTCAAGCCTTGTTATACACTCAGTGTAGGATTGCATGTAACAAGAGGTCAGAACGTCCATTTTGTGGTTCAGTGCACAAATTAAGGCTTTTCATGAAGTGCCACCACCACCTGAGACCTAAAAAAAGGCTTTTTACTGCCTTAGCGAAAGGTTGGATTATATGGGGAAATGGTTATTGCAGTAAGTTGAAATTTCATGTTTACAATGATTGATTGAACCATGTGTCTGTCATCTTATGGGGCTATTATTTCCACATTTTGGGTCAAGCCTTGTCCAACTCGGTTTATGTCTGCTGACAGAATTCAACAGGGATTAGAGCAGAAAGAAAATGAACTAACAAAACAGTGTTGTTGGTTTTGGTTTTTGGTTTGTTTTTTGTTTTGGTTTTTTTTTTTTTTAATCACAAAGTTGTATTCCATCTGCTATTACTATTATGTAAAATGTGCATAAATTAGATGTTAGGAGGATGATGGGAGAGGCATGTATGCCTATAAGGTGGTGATGTCTTCTGTCTGCATTCACAGGGGTCTTACATAGCTTCCCAAGCAGATTTACCTCCTGTCTCCAAGATGAAGAACATATTGATTAAATACAAATGAACAAGATACATACCTATATAGATAATTCAAAATATCTGGCACCCTCCAGAGTCCCCACTCCCAAATATTACTAGTATCTGAATTCCAAAATTATCTGTGAATTTCCAGTTTTGTGGGACAGAACTAGGATGGGAATTCTGTTTCCCTCGTTGTACTCTCTTGGACATACACAAAACATGAGAGAGAATTTGACCTCAAAACTGTATCAAATGGTAGATGCAATATAGATAACAAGGTACTGAAGAGAATAAAAAATTAAGTCAAGAAAGGAAATGTGAAAAAAATTCATTTTAAAATGGTATGACCTTATTTTATTTGATAGCTTCATCTTTTTAAAAAAAAAAAAATCTGACAGGGGAAGAAGTCAAATGTTAATATTGCTGTAGTTAGCTACAGGAGCAGTCAATACATGTCTTTGTTTTCAGCACTGTGTGAAAATAGAAATATTGTTCTGTAGAATCATATACCACATTTGTTTATGTTTGATGAAGCAGAGGACCAGATACTGACCATTTGCGTTTTAAAACAAGAGAAAAACATGCTGGCTAGCAGGAGCCTCATGTGAGCACTAAGTGCCTGGATGTGGTATGGTGCTCTGCTTATGTGGCACAGGAGTTGGCAAAGCATGGAGGAAAGCCCAGACGATCCACTTCCCTGTAAAGTAACCATTCTTCCATAAATCCTCTAAACCCGAGGATTAAATCTAGATTCCTTAAGGAACTTCAAGAGGCCCGTTTTTTGGGCCTCTCTTGTTTTTATAGGACATCTTTTCCCAAAGAAATCATAGGAAAATAAAAGTAAGTAATTTAATCGATTCATATTGACTTGTAAATTTTTGAAATCAACTTCAGAATTGCTGGAGAAAAATGATGAGTTATCCCACCAAAAGCAGAAGCCTCACTAATTAAACTTGGGGCTGTGTGTCCTTGGTAGCTGTAAAGGTCTGGATGAGGATATAGGGAACCCCAGCCCCATTCAACAGGACTAGTCCCCCAACAAACAGCCAGCTCCTTCCCACTGGCACCACCTCTGAGCAAAGCTCCAAGATCTGGGAAAAAACTCTGGTTGAGTACACTAGAATTTTTTTTTTTCTGGATCAAAGTGACATGTACCTCTTTTTCCAATCATTTCTGTCTTTAGGTAGTGCCATAAAAGTTAAATTCCAAATATGTTGGAGTGAAATCTCTGTTACTATTAGACTGTACTTAGAGTCAACAGTTATGGTTTGGCCTATTCAACAGTGAGTTTTCAAAAAGGCTTTTCTAATTTTAAACAACAGGAGTCAGATTGAAAAGTCAAACTTAGGTAGAAGGCAGACACCCAAGTCCAAAGTTACCCAAATCCTGAAAATACTGAAAAAGAGTTGGCTGACTTCATATATATAGTTCTTAATCTGAAAGTCTCCCAAATGTTTAAAATTATGCTTTAGAGTTTGCTGGGAATTTAAGTCTGGATAGTGTCGAGCAGCTTGGAGCCTATTTTGTATCTAAAATAAGTTTCTATTTTAAAGAATTAGTCATTTTTCAGGCAGCCTTTCAAAATTAAACCTTGTTGGAACATGTTAAAACACACAGTTGTAGTGTTAAGCTCTACCTAAGGTATTAGGGACACTAATTTTCCTTTTCACTATATCCTGCTGGCTTGAAAACTCCATGGACATCAGGAGACAGGTTCCCTTCCTTCCTGTGCCTGCAGAGATGCAAATCTACAAGGCAATTGCTCCTCAAGAGCACCCAAAGAGCAGAAACAAGTGATCTGCAGGAACAGGAGGGTCCCTTGTACTTATAGTGAGGTATGGGGGTGCCCACCAAAGCCACTCTATCGCTCCCCCTCCTCAACTGGACAGGGGACAGAAAATATAACAAAAGGCTTGTGGGTTGAGATAAGGGCAGGAGGTCACTCAGCAATTACGTCATGGACAAAACAGACTCAACTTGGGAAAAATTAATTTAAGCTACTAATCAAGTCAGAGCAGGGTAATGAGAAAATAACTAAATCTTAAAACACCTTCCTTCCACTCCTCCCATCTTCCTGGGCTTAACTTCAGTCCTCATTTCTCTACCTCCTTCCCCCCGTGGTGCAGGGGGACAGAGAATGGGTGTTGCAGTCAGTTTATCACACGCTGTCTCTGCTGCTCCTTCCTCCTCAGGGGGAGGACTCCTCACACTCTTCCTCTGCTCCAGCATGGGGTCCCTATCATGGGAGTCCTCCATGAACTTCTCCAATGTGATTCCTTCCGACGGACTATGGTTCTTCAAGAGCTACTCCAGCATGGGTCCCTTCCATGGGGTGCAGTCCTTCAGGAACAGACAGCTCCAGTGCAGGTCCCCCACAGAGTCACAAGTCCTGCCAGTAAACCTTCTCCACCCCTCTCCAGGGAGGCCACAGGTCCTGAGGGGAGCCTGCTCCAGCACAGACTTCCCATGGGGTCACAGCTTCCTGTGGGCATCCACTGGCTCCAGCATGGGGTCCTCCACAGGTTGATGGTGGTCATCTGCTCCACCATGAACCTCTATGGCCTGCAGGGTGACAGCCTGCCTCACCATGGTCTTCACCAAGGAAATCTCTGGTCTGGTGTCTGGAGCACCTCCTCCCCTTCTTCCCTGACCTTGGTGTCTGCAGAGTTGTTTTTCTCACATATTCCAAATCTTCTCTCTGTCTGCAATTGCACAGTTGGGTTTTTCTCCCCCTTCTTAAATATTTTACTACCATCACTGATGGGCTTGGCTTTGGCCAGTCCATCTTGGAGCTGGCTGGCATTGGCTCTTTCAGACATGGGGGAAGCTTCTGGCAGCTTTTCACAGAAGCCACCGCTGTAGCCCCCCCACTACCAAAACCTTGCCACGCAAACCCAATACAGAGGGGAACCTGAGTGAAGTAGGAGTATCATAAATTAATTTCAAAGTAATTGTAATTATTCTGTTGACTTTATCTGTGTTCTGTGTTATACCACTATATTAGTAATCCTGACATATTCTAGTAAAAAGAACATTATTAAATAAAAATCTATACATTAGGTGCCTTTGTTTTGTGCTTTTAGTGTGCCAGTGTTTCTCACATTTTTCTCTGTTGTCTCTAGCAATTGTGAGACACTTCCATTTTTAAAGGATGTGTTTATATAATCAGTTATAATAAGGAAATGCCCAAAGGAAAAGAGTAAGCATGAGATTTATAACATGATACAGTCATAAGAAGTTGCAATATGCATGTGTATATATTTATATACCCCTTTTGACAGTCCTTATAGATATACATATATCTGTAGATACCTAGACAGATGTATATAATTGTAAAGATTTGACAGAAAATAGTTTCTACATTCTTTACAATATTTTTGTTGTATTGTTTGCTTTATGTTCATATATTTTCTGTGAAATAGACATGTATTTTTATAGACGTCCATGATGAGCTTTGGAATTTGTCAGTCTTGATGTTGTGAGTGTAGATCTTCCTCAGAGGAGTAGAATGGTTTTGGTATGTGGCATAATCCCTAGACTTATATGAATACTTACACAAAAATCATCCAGGGCATCCTCTTTTCCCCTTTGTTATTGAAAAAAGAATTTCACCAAGATGCTTAAAGAAAATACCTCCCTGAAGCAAAAGAAGATGTTGCTGTCTAAGAGCCACCTTTCAGGAAACTTACTGGAACATGGTAATGGTTGAGTAGAATTTGCAATTCCAGCATCAAATAAACGAGAAAGGAAAATATTTAATTTTTAAAAACTTTCTCCTTTAGACAATATATTTCTCTCAATCTCCCCCCTGCACATTCATAGGATTCGGTCTAAGGCTGTTCATTAGCGTCCACAAGATGATTTTACCTTTTGAAACAGTTTGCAAAACAGAAAGTTTCTAACAGCTTGACTTCACAGCCCCTACTATGCTAAAAAGCATTTATGCCTTTGAGATGACTTGCATAAGGTCTGTTCTCAAAGAGTTTTAGATAGCTGTGGAGCTTTACTGATCTGTAGATTTTAATATTAACAGTTGGAGAGACATTGGGGAAAGTAAAGATTTGTAAAAATGTTTCCAAAAGCCAGTTAAATGTGAACTCTAAGGTTTGGGGCATAGGACCTAAATTTGGTTTATTTTTCATTGCAGTTCTGAAATGCCTGCTGCAATGTTTCTTGTTTGTTGGAAAAGAGATTGTAAATGTTTTTACACTTAGGTGCTAAATATAAGAGGTAAAGCACATCTTCTTAATTTGTAATTATATTCATTAGCGTTCTTGACACACAGTTTTGCTAGAAATCAAAATCATAAAAGTTTGTTTGTGGAATACCCAGAATATTGAAAGGAATCATGCAAGCAAGCCAGTCATCCAGCTTTCCTGGGTTACCTAGTTCTGTAGATTCTTAAGTTACTGGAATATCTTTGTATTTAGCCAAAGAACATCACAATCACTTAATTTAATTAATCTGTATGTGTTCATAAATATCCATTCTGCAAAGATAAGCACCACTTTCCCATCTAAAACATGTATTGTCAGCTTCATTCCAGTCAGCAGACACTTGAATGCTACAGCAGTTACCATATACAAATGCACTGGAAAATTGTGGTTAAGTGTGATTTATAAACCTTAGCTGATACCATACGGATTATCCTCTTAATTCATGGCGCTGTTCATTGTAAAGTTGTGACAGGTTAAGTCAGCAGAGTGCCTATTAATACTTTGGTGCTTAATGCTAACTTTTAAATGAAACTAATCAGTCTTTTTCTTTCTCTTTTTTTTTTCTTTTTTTTTTTTTTTTTTTAGATTTAAACACAATTTGTGTCAGTAAATACACACAACAATTATCAAATTGTAAGGGGAATTTTGTTTTGGCTTTATATTTAGTGCAGGGAAAGTCTCAGTTTTTCAATCTGTATTGGAATGAGCAGCCTACACTCCAGCATAATGAAGGGAACTGACTCTCTTTATAGATAGTTGAACATGTACCGATCGATGCCTAAAATAAGCCTACACAGAAGGAACTGTGGGTTAAAAAAAAAAAAAAAAAGAAGAAAAAAATTCTCTGTGAGAATTCTTAGACACATCTTGACAAAAGATTTAGACACTTTGACTTTCAGGGAGAAAGAATATATTAAATTGTACAGGTGGGCAGTTAAACCATTTTGGTGGTTTTAAGTATTTTATAGATCCATTACAAAATTAAATAAATCAATAAGAGAGGGACCTTACTCAGGTGAATGTAAATCATTTTCTTAAAGGGATTTATAGAAAGCTCCTGCCAGTTAGAACTTCAAGACTGTTAGCAGATTGTGCTCTGAATCTTTCATTTCCTCTATCAGTATAAATCAAGAATTATTTCAGTTGAAACAATGAAGCTACACTTTCATAAAGTGGTGATTCTGCAGTTTTAGCTGAGTTTCATGTTCTGTGTTTTACTTTTGGAAGTAGAACCTATGTAATAAAAGTTTTTCTGATCTATTTAATTGTATTATTTTTAAATGTGAAAAGCATTGAACATCTATTTTACTAGTCACATGTAGCTTCTTTTTTTAAAAAAAAAATTATTATGCCAGTTTTGCAATTTGTCCTCCTTTCTTTGACTTCTTTGCAGTAATTTTGTCTCGTGTCCCACTTCTTAGCAACGAGCCACATGCAGTTTTTCTTTCTGCTACCTTATATAAACAATGTTCTTATACCATTTCACTTTGTTCCACAAGGCCTAATTCTTCTCCAGTGAAGAGACTTGTATATTCATCTAAAAATATTACTTTTAAAATGTTTTACAGTGTATAAAAGTGCTGATGAAGAATAGCTATAATAGCTCAAGTAGGGCATAAAGACTGAGCTACGTCACTCTGTCTGAATGAGCGTCATCCAAGACATTCACGTTTAGGCACAAATCAGTGCATCTCAGTAGCCTTCAGTGGAGTTGGGTCAGTTTGTGTGATGGAAAATCTGAACCTGGGTAAATAGTCCTTTGTCCTTCTAAATGCTTTGTTGAATGTCTGGGCAAGTACAATGTGTATTTGAGTAAAAAAATTTAAAACCACTTTGCTAGTTCCAGCCACTTGTCTGGTAACCTGTCACGCAACAATAACCAGTAGCAAATGCCTAGGCAAGTGCTTTAAAATAGGGCAAATATGCAATGAGAATTTCCCAGTATAATCCTAATTTCATTAGTGGATTTAGTGAGTCAAAAGTGGTGTTACTGTGTTTAAGAGGTGTTTGTGGATTTCTCCTTCACAGATTTTTCAAATCACTTCCAAACCTGTGTAAGCTTCTGATATTCACAGCTTCCAGTTTCTGCAGTGTCAGTAATACAAGTGTACATAGCAGAGATCTCATGAGACACAATTTATTTAAAACAAGAACTTTTGTATTCCTCAAAGAGAAAATCGTCACAGTGATTTTCAGTGATTGCACACATCCTCGCTGGCATCCCAAGAGTTCCTGTGTTCTTCCTTGGACTAAGAATCACAGGTCGAGTCATGCCCGTATAAATTGAAATTCCCATCAGTTTTAATACCAACACAGCCTTTATCTTCATGACTGGGATACATTGCCATTATCCACTTACAGTAGATGAATGCTTACGGCTTCAGAGTTTAGAGCTCCCAAATTAGATTTTGGGACAGGAGGAAAATGTTGAGTGAGATGTAACTTCCCGGGACCAAACTGTGTTGGCAATCTGAATGCGTAGTTAAGAGTGCCAACCCCTGCTGCACACACAGACCATCAGTGCCCATTTGTAGAAAACCTCACAAATGCAGACATTACCTAAACGTGTCCTAATTCCCCTAAATAAGTAATTCTGATGTCAGAATCTCGTAAATGCTGGCTCTGCCGCAGATGCAGCTCACAAGTTCAGGCTGAGTGGAGGTAGAAATATAAGAAGGTTGTCCTTCTGTCCTCTTAGGACTAGCACCTGATACCTGTTGACACCGCTATGGCAAAAAGGACAGACATAAAGGGCTGGTAAAATTACAGCAGCCTGGTATCAGTTACAGTGCCAGATTACGCCTGAGCTGGTATCTTGTGTAGCAAAGCAGTGTGTTGAGTGTAACATCCCCAAACATACTTTGTGTCTTGGGTAGTGTACTCAGAATAGCCTTTGTACCGAGCCTTAGGAGAGGGGTCTTCAGTGGATACTTGGAGCTTGTTGCCTCAGCATCTCTCAGAGGATTTTTCCCAACAGAATTCAGAAGTTTAAGGTCCCATTTCCGCTTCTCTGACTCGTTATCTTGGCACAGAGAGCCAAATCAAGAGGGCCTTCATCAAAGACCTTTCTTCCTGTTAATCTTTAAAGTTATTATTTTTTTTTTACCTTTACATATGAATAAATACACATTGAAGATCTGAATGTTTCATTCACAGCAGTAAATCAAAAGCAACTGAACCCAGGCCAGTAAGTGCAAAAGGAATATCAGAGTCATGTTCGGAGGAAGAAAACCTGGTTATTTGTACTTTTTAAACAGGAAAAAATATCTATAAGATCTTATTACTCCCAGCACTATGCTTGAACCAGAAACCCATCTTCTCTGTTTGCTTACCATGACCGAACATGAGACAAGGTCATCCACAAATCAGTGAGTCCTGCTACCCCTCATGAGCCAAGATGGGAGCATTTGCCACCATTATTCCTGACCTCATGGGCCTTGGGCAATGGGGTGAGCACTCTTTGGACAGAATATAAAAAGAAATAAGTCTCACAGCCTCAGACAGAAAACTTTGGCTTTGAAAGAGGGAAGCAAAAGGGAACAAAACACATCTAATGATATCTTGTTTGTCTCCTTGACAAGCATAGAAAGATAACCATAAAACTGGTTAAAGCATGATCCTGCAACTGAGCTGCCTTGTTCTATGAATAAATCAACAATCTATGGAAACATGTTCAGCAGCTTCCTGGAAGCAGAACAGAACATTAAGGATTTTTTGCTTCATAAAGCAGCAGCTCAACCAGTAAAATTCAAACTATTTTGGGCACTGGCTGAAGATGTCAGTCAGTGTCACAAGAGTCATGCTGACTGTCAAGCTGATAAAGCTCAAGTGTATTTGGTATTTGTATATCATAGATTTACATAGAAAACAAAAATTTGACATAGATTTTGCCTTCTCTTTTGTGAGGATTTTCTCATTATTACTATATTCATTTAAATTAAATGTAATTAATTTAAATACACTATTTAAACATAAGAACCTGCTGTCATATACCATGGGCAAAAGGGATGACAATTTATTAAAATAAAAGTGAATTAAATTAAATTAAATTAAAAGAAAAGAAAAAAATCAGTTGCTCTCTAGATGATTAGCTGGTCAACCCTGACTTTACATGCAGGGCTTTATATGATGCATGGTTGTGTTTTGCCAGGGCAGTTTACACAAGTAGCTCAAGGGAAGAGCAAGGGCAGGGCCTGTAGTAATAGGAAAAGGGGAAATGGTTTTAAACTAATAGAAGGGAGATTCAGACTAGATATAAGGACAAAAATTTTTACAATGAAGGTGATGAAAAACACTGGAACAAATTGCCCAGGGAGGTGATAGAAACCCCATCCCTGGAAACATTCAAGATCAGGTTGGGTGGGGCTCTGAGCAACCTGATCTAATTGAAGATGTCCCTGCTCACTGCAGGGGGGTTGGACTAGATGACCTTGAAAAGTTCCTTCCAACTGAAACCATTCTATGATGATGATGAATTGCTGCATTCATTTGTTCTCACACACTCACACACAGCTTTTCTCTGACACCCATGCTAGCTATGATTCCTCAATCACTTCCTTCCCCAGATTAAATTTGCTATCCTTCCCCAATTTTACTACATATTTGTAGTGGAAAGAGGCAAGATCAAAACCACTGACAGCGCCTGGAGATGTGAGAAGGCGCATGGCTGTGGGTGTGCAGTGCAGGGGCTGTGGAAGCACAATAGGTGAATAGGAGAGGAAAGAAGGTGTGTGAACTCTTAACGTCTCTTGGCATTTATAAAGACTTTCCATAAGATTTACTGGGTCTATAAGTGTGTAATGCACCAAAAAAGTGAACCTTGCCCCTTTTTTTGTTGTTCATTGAAGCTATCACTCCTTGTCCATCAGACCTCCATGTGGAATTTAAAAAGTGGTGGGAGCTCTCACGCCCAAATCCTGCTTAGTTAGCATATGAATGCTCAGCTGATTGTTTGAAGTAACAATTAGGAGGACAATGGATAAAGGGGGAAACTGGAGACAGCAACTAACACCTGTGAATCAGAACTTAAACAGCTTTCTTTTACATAATTAGTTAAAGAAGCAGAAACAAAGCACATTGACTTGAAAATGTGGTCCAAAGACAATGCTGGTGCGTGTAAATCCCTTTTCAGTGCTGTTACTTACATGTAACGTTTGATATTTTTGTAAAAATCTTAGTCATGAGTGAATGTTGCCCAGTGTTGCAAGGAGGATTTCTTGGTGGGGAGGGAGAAAGGGAGGAGAAAAACATTTAAGGGCCATTGCAGTTTCATGGAGGAGACAGAAGTTTTGATGAAGTTATTAAAACATACAGACTTCAGATAGGTAGCAGAAAGTCATTGTAAGACATAGAATATTTCTAACCTTGCAAATAGCAATTATGATTTAACATCCTATAATCAACACTACATACTTTTCTGCATTAAAGAGAAAGAAATGGATGCTGTGAAACTGTTTCATTAAATTGTATTTATATGAGCAGAATTCTATGGCATTTTCTCAAGGAAGCAATCCATATGTGTGCTGAACATGCTCATACGCAACTATTTCTTAAATAGGTTATATTGTGCTTCTTGAGAACAGTATTTAATGAAGCTAGTTAACATTATGACTCTTGAAATGACAGTTGCTGTAGTGTTGCTAGAGTTGTACTGGCATAAAAAGGATGAGGGTGAAGGTTATTCAGTAGTCAGAATAAATCTATGAGTATTTATGCAGTTAGATGTTTCTCTCTAGAGAAATAGAATGTCACTAAAAAGTATCTAATATCTAGTCTCTCTGCATAAAGTTTATGGAGATACAAGTAACTTCGCAAACTTCAGCTGTAATATTGCTGATGCTAGTACAGTAAAATGACATTTTAGAGGGTTTTTTCACTCTTTTAAAATGGTATCACTAGTACAAAGTTAGAGAAAATATGTTAAGTCCTGACCACACTGAAGTGAAAGTTTAACTCGCATTGATTTCTAGGTAATCTAGATTTTTTTTCTAAATGATGTCACAGAAGATGGTTTCTTCAGGGAGGAGTTGTATTACCTTTAAAAGAGAAAGCATGGTTGTTTGGAAAAAGGAAAGGGGAAAAAGGAAAGGGGAAAAAGGAAAGGGGAAGGAGAGAAAGAAAAGAAAAAAAAGAAAGAAACAAAATACTGGGTGGAATATAAAGAAAATAGACATAATGTGAACATAAAGAAAGAAAACTGGGTAGAATAAAGCATTAGTCCTAATAGTATACATATGTGAAGTCTTTAGCTAAGGGTTAAAAATTGAATAACAAATTACAGTCAAATAAACTGGAAATAATTTCTGTTTGCTTTCTTTGTGTCCTTTATATGCTACAATGTTGATGGTATTTATATTCTGTTCAACCAGTATTTATAATTCGAGATCCAAGATAAGGACAAAGTGAATAATTAATTAGTAATTAAAACACTGATTATCTTGTTGGGAGGAGGGGGGATTGCCATCTACAGTTGATTTTCCTATTAGGGTTCTGGTTTTTATATTGTAAATTCATTGCTATTTTGCAGATTTGGTGTATGGATACTATAGGCAACAGCGGAAACTGATTGAAGAGATTGATTGGTCATATACAGGTAAGCAAAACTGTCTATTGAAGAACTTATGTCACTTTGATATTTTCATGTTCATTATTAGACCTTCAAAAGCCTGTTATGTCTGTACACCACTTTCCATATGCCTAAACAGTTGCTAAAATAAAAATGTAGAAAATGGAGTCTAAAAAATTGCAAGAACTTTACAACAGGAAAGACTATTTTAATTTCTTACATCTTTTACTTTGGGAAAGAGAAAGTTCACATCTTTAAAACCTTAACCCTGAACTTGATGAAGGCTGGGACAAGAAATTGTTAGGACCTCCTTTATCATCTGAATATTACCATTCTAGCAAGTTTGAAAAGCAAACAGAAAGGTTGAAACAAGGCGCAGCATGTTATGTGGGTAAGAACATATCCATATACTGCATATGAACTTCTGTACTTTGCTTCTGAGTACCTGAACACCCTTTCCTGTGCTCACCCTGATTCTCCTCAAAAATCAGTCATTTGGCCTCTCTCATTTGCATAAGTAAGAAAAGTATACCCTTAAATTCTGCACAACCTTTGCCTCATCAGAGAAGAACTATGGGAAATTCACAATTTGCCTCCTAGATTCTTCTGTAAAAGTCAAGCCACTTTCAGTAGTATTGAAAACATATTTTTGTCCTAAATGATAGGTATATGTTACCCAGAAGGTAAGAAGTGACTTCCTGAGGATATGTATAGATTCTTAAATTTTTAAAGAATTAAGTTACTGTTTCAAAAATCACCAACTTATGAAAAGAAATAAGGACTGTCAAATTTCAGTGTTTCAGATATTTGGTTCAAAATATGTTCCTGTAGTTAAAGAAAGTTACACCATTCTTTTTCTTTCTTTCCCTCTCTTTCTCATTTTCAAGACAGTTTTTATCTTCCAGGGTAAAACATATCTAACAAGTTTTGAGCCTAGAGAGAATTGAAACAGGCTAGTCATAAACCCTTCAAAATGAGATTTATAATGAAAACTCCCACTTACACACATTGTACTGCAAAATCCAAGCATAAGATCAATCAATACAATATTTCATGTTCAAAATCCATCTATTTTTTAATATTGCAGTTAGGGGAATGCGGGGATAAGCTTCCAGGATTACAAGTGACCAGAGGGCAATTTATGAGTTTACTTTAAAGAGCAGTGAGTGGGTTTTGCATAGGATATCAGTGGATAGAGCTCTTCCCTAGCCTGTACGCAGCACCCACACACTGTGCAACTGCTGCCACAGCTGCAAGTGACATTTACCTGATATTCTGGATGGCAAAACAGCACAGACAACTTGGGGAGCCAGAGGACTCAGACCTGTTGGTTCTCTCCCTTACATGTGGGATACATTTGTGTAGTCATCTCACTTCATACGCCTTGCTCTAGTGCCTTCACTGTTGGGAAAGCCTTTCTACCTGTTCAGACCTATATAATCAGCTGCATGAGGCGCATGAGCTGGCCAGGTGTGAGAGGAGCCCTGCTGAGCAGTGTGTGCCCTGACTGGCAGCCCCTTGCCCCAGCAGCACCCTGCCCCAGCATCCCCCAGCCCCTGGTCCTGCCACGGCACCAAGCTCTCTGCCGCGGGCTCAGCAAGCCCCCAGCGCTCATGGCACAGCAGTCTGAGGCATGGTCAGACATGAATTTTCATAGCTTTATGGTAGGTCTGTATGTATATCCATATTGGTTCATGGCATGAAGGGAATACACAAATGAAGCTTTCACTTAAATAACCTCAGTCTTCCTGAATATGAAGAAAAAGTACAGATTTTAACATTGTGTGTTGGAGGCACAGAAGTCTAGAGGCTGAGGTATATTGATTTTTGATCTGATTTATTTATAATTTATTATAATAATATTTTATTATAATTTGTAGTATTATTATTATTTATTGATTGATTTTAATCTCATAATTTTATTCCTGGGGCAAGCGATATCGAGTACTGTATGTATAACTACTATACCTAGCTCAGACTTATGGTTTTGAGGCATATGAGGCCTCATGCACATTTCTGAGTAGATGAGCAATGCTTTGTCAGTTCATCCTTCTGTCTTATTACCTGCTCACTGAAAGACCTCAAAAAATTAGCCTCTGTGTACTAATGGAGTGTTAGAAGGGGACCTTGGGATCCTGCAAGCATGGAGTTTAATCCACCATAACTAAGGAAAATCTAACTGGTTCGTTAAGCTAATCTGAGTTTGACCAGATGTAATTCTCTATATCAAATAAGAAATTTCAAATACATTAGCCACAGTGGGTCAACACAGTTCTTTACTGAGATGGTGCTGTGAGATGAAAGTAAAATGGGACTAGAGAAATAACTTGAATCTTACCTGCTGAAATAATGCAATTTCTGAAGGTGAGGTTTTATAATAAAGTAACTTTGCATACTGTAATTTATGTGACTCATCATCAGATTTTGACTCTTGGGTAAATGTTTAATGAACTCATAAATGTTACTAGAAACATTTTGTAGTACTTCTAAGGGCTCTGCTTTAAGCCATAGACAAATCTTGCATTTGCAAGCATGGGGGTTTTTTGTGTGTATGTTCTGACTTTGCATATATTTGCATGAACAAATATAGTATTAAAGAAGTAGAAAGTGCGAGATGCGTCTTTTTTTCAGGAATAAGTGGTTCTTGAAGCTAATTCATTAGTAGAATTACTGAATTTTAACAAACTTTAATTGTATTTTTCATTAAAACAGTGATAGAAATAAAAATTTTGTAACAACATTAATACTTTCAAATTATATCGTATACCAAAAGAGAATCCAACCATTTTTGTGCAGGAAAAGCAAGTCTGCTGAGAAATTTTATTTCCTCAAATCGGTTACATACTAATTGATGACGAGAGATCATTTAGGTATTATTTAGCTACACTACTAAGGTTAGGCAGTCTCATATTATTTCAAACCATAAAGTGACCAATATAAGCTTCCAGTATTTCTCTGTCATACAGATGAAGGATTAATTTTTATTGCTGCTTTGTTTATCTGCATTGTTTTTTGGCAGAAGGAATGATATAATGCTGGTTTGTGTTGGGTTTTGGGTTTTTTTAACATGACTAGTTGATAGCAGTGTGAAAAGTCCCAAGTCTGAATGTTCACATGTAGAATTATCAAATGATACCACAAAAAAAAAAAATTTTTAAACTAAATTTCTTTCTGTAGGGTTTTTTACTCTTGGGATTTGGGTTCTTGTTCAAGAGCAAGACAAGCTATGTGGTTTAGGGGAAAAAAACAGACCTGAATTCTGCTAAAAGCAAGAAATTCTAAACAGCCTTCCAGGAATTACAAAAACTGAGGGATTTTTAAAATTGAATTTATTATGTAAATGAACAGCACAGCCAGTTCAGTGTTCTTTGTCTCATCATTCAGGGTTATTAAGTTCAGTTTGTGCTGCCATTCATTATGCAATACCCTGATACAGAAGTGCCTTATAAATACTGGCAACTCTGATCTTGAGCAGAGGGCAATTTTAGTACAAATTCTTCAGTCTCTGGGTATTCAAAGAGCAATTTTGTTGTTTGCAAGCAGAATGTGAATCATATTTCCCTTTTCTCTGGGGGCAAGATTCATGAATCACAGTATAACATAGGTTTGATGGCGCCCTTGGAGATCATCTGGTCCAAACCCCTGCTCAAAGCAGAGTAACCTGCAAAGCTGAAGCAGATTGTTCAGACCTTGTCCAGCAGATTTTTGAAAATCTCCAAGTATGGAGATGCTGCAGCCTGGGTCATGGATTCTACTGTCATTTTGAATTATTTTTCTTTTATTTACACAACTGCAATTTTTCTTGTTGCAACTCATAACCATTGCCTTTCACTCCTTCCTTGTGCACTGTACTTTGCCTTTACACAGCAGTAGACCTCAGCTAGGTTCCTCCTCTCTTCTCAAGCCTCAGCAAACACAAGTGCTTCAGCCTCCCCTTGTACAACTAGTGCTCCAACCCAGTGGCCTGTAGTTTGTTAATACCCATCTTGTACTGGGTTAGGAAGTAGAAACTGAACTCCACATTCTTGCTGTCACCTCACTCATGCAGTAGAGGGAAATAATCACTTCCCTTGTCCTGCAGGCTGCACCTTTGCTAATGTAACCCTGTACTTTCTTAGTCTTCCTGGCTGCAAGAACACAGTGCTGACATACACAACTCATTGTCTACGAGGATAATTAATTATGATCTTTTCAGATAATTTTTATTATCTGCTGTATCTCAGTAGTAAAACTTGGCAGTACATTGATGATGCTTTTCTGGCCCTTACACCAATACTTTCCACAATAGCAACAGCTAAACATAATGGCTTGTTGGTTTTCCTCCCATGTTGAACATTGAACTAATCTTGTTAAGCTTAAAATTGTTATCATTCAGTGCTTGATTCAACACCTCCTGGAGATATCCCTATAGTTCATCATTCCCCATTACTATGACTACACAGACAAAACCTCAGTTGTCAGTTGAAAGACTGTTTTTGCCACCCCAGGTCCTGGAAATCTGCACTGATGGCTTCAAGTGTTGATGCCTGTAGTTTGGCTGAGAAATGAAAATTGCCTTCTTTTCAGTGGTAGTGACAAAACGTTCTCTTTCTTGCCTAAACAAGATCTAATGTTTTAATTTTACAGAACACCATTTCAAATGTTGTTCTAT
The DNA here is from genome assembly GCF_000700745.2 of Antrostomus carolinensis. NCBI lineage: Eukaryota > Metazoa > Chordata > Aves > Caprimulgiformes > Caprimulgidae > Antrostomus > Antrostomus carolinensis. The sequence goes on from NW_010319739.1 coordinate 45,030, forward strand.
CATCTTTCAGTACTGAGGAGATTCTACTGCAGAGTCGCTGCTCATAAAGTTTGTGGGAAAGTAGGTTGTTGCTTTTATCAATAATAATTTACAGGAGTATTTTGCTTTTTGTTCAGACTAAAAAGCGAGCAAGCATCTTCACTATCTTAGCTGTGACTCAAGAAAAATGATTTTGACATTGGTAGCTAATTCTGCTTATTTTGTGAAACATCTCCTGCTTCTATTACCCCACAATTTGATCCTGGTAAACTGGTAAGTTCCAGGCTGTCCTCTTGTCCTCTCCCTGCCCTGCTATTCAGCAGTGATCTACTGGGAAGATGAACGAGGCGAGGCATACAGATGTTGCCTTCTGTCCTGCAGCTGCAGAGAAGCATCTGTGCTGAAGAGTGTTTGTGTGAGTGTGAGCATCTTGTGAGACAGGAACACGGGCAAGGGGAGCTGGAGGGTAGAGGCGTAGGGTCTGGGTCCTGCCCATTGCAGGCCAGAGTGGAGTATGATAGAGGAGCCATTTTGTGAGCCAAATCCTGACAATCGGGCTGTGTGGGAGAGCGGGAGGTGCCAGCAGGAGCCTGACACAGGTGGGATCCATGAGCTGCTTGCTGAACTGACTGATTTAATAGACAGTTCTACCAGACCAAACTGAAATGTCTCCAAGAGAGCCCTGGTTAAAAGCTCTTGAAACCTCCTGCCTTCACTGGATGGATAAAACCGTGCTCTGGGGAGATGATGCATACTAAATGAAGTTCACATTTTTTCGTGCTAACTAACTACCATGGCACTGTCAGCAAAACTATGTGAGAAGATCTGGTCTTTTTATCCTCTCTCTGAAATAAATCACTTTGTGTTTTATATTTACCAAGTATAGTCATGACTGATGTGCTGTATCTGTTGTAAGTAATAAAGAAAAGCCTCTTGGGCCCTGTGGGTTCCTTCTGTAAATGCTATCTGTTGTAAGTAATAAAGAAAAGCCTATACTCTTGGGCCCTGTGGGTTCCTTCTGTAAATGTTGCAGCATAAGAAATCAAAATAACATGCATTGTTTTAGTAAGTCATACAAAAATAGCTCTGCAGAGGGTCTTTTCTTTTTTAGTAGACCTTATGTTTCAGAGGCCGTCATAACTTTTCTTGCATGATAGCTCATTACATGTATTTACATCCCCCAGATCACACAGTCACTCAAGGTTCCAGTGTTTTGTCACTAAATTCACAGGCTCATTAATTAAAAAGTCTATGACATTATTATGTTTTGGGGAAGACTGATGATTCATCAACAGAAATTGCAGTGTTACGCATCTGTTCACATCAAGGAGACAAGGTATGCTCAAGCAGAAAGCTACATGCTGGCGTTGCTGACCATAGAGCAATCCCTTTTGACATCCCTCAGTGTACTGAATCAACACCACAAAACATGTTATTCAACACAAATAATGTATCTATTCAGTATATTTGTGATCAGACTTTTGAATGCATATGAAGTTACATGGTTTGGGAGAGTCTGTTTCAAACATCCTTTCTTTACAATCAGGAGAACTGATCTTTGAGCTGTAGAAGGCTACTGGCAGCAAAGTGCAACTTATTTAGTTTTGATGCAGTCAGTATTTGTAGGATAAACTGAGTGGAAATCTGTTACAAGGGATTTTTTTGGAGGGGTGGTAAGAGGACAACCCCATATTCAAGAACCTTTCAAAGTTGGATGCTTGTGGGACAAGTATGAAGAACCGCATGTTGGTATTTGTATTTGGCTCCTCACTGATAAAATTATAGCATTTTTCTGTCAATAAAGATTTAAGTGATCCAGTTGCCAGAGTTTCCTGATAAAGAACTCTGATAAGACCTGTTCCTTTCCCTCATTTCACTCCTTAAATGGTATAAGCGAAGAAAACAGCTGGGTCTTTTTCAGAAACTGCACAGCATCTCATTCTGAGCATCAACTAAATGATTCAAACACAGGAGGGCTGGTTTCTGAAGTGTCGAAATCAAAGCATGAGGTATTTGCATAGCATGGCCCTGCTGTTTTGGTAAGTTCTGGCCAGAGGTCAGAAAGATGTAGAGGCTACCCATTAAGTAAATGGATTTGGAAATTAAAAGATTTTTTTAGGATTGCTGTCTTTGGGAATACACCCAAGTGAAATGAAAAAAGCAGATTGTGGGTATCTCACAGTAGACTACTGCCTCTGGTTAAGCCTCTTTGCCCTTCAAAACGATCATAAAAGTATCCTCATGTATATACTACAAATGATTTCTCATTTGCAAGTGTGTTCAATCTGTGCTGCAATGGGAAGGATATATTCTTGAGAACTACTTGCTGAGATTACTACCTTGGGATCATCATCACCTCCATATCAATATGATTTATGGATTTGTGAAGCTTAGAGCCTAGCAAATAATTCTCCCATTGCTTCTGTTTGCAGAAGGCCTTGCTTTACTCACCTGATACAGCCTATTTGTTTAGGACTTTCTTACAAACATTTTTACTCAGAGGCTGTTCTGCTGTTAAGTAAGTTTTTGGGTTTTTTTCCTGATGTATTCAAATCCCATTCATTTCAGTAAGCAGTTTGCGAATGCACTGGAATAAGGGCAGTAACTAACTGTGCAATGTACTTACAAATTTGAAGCCGTTCATGACCTTTCTGTAACTCATTAATTCAATAGAAAACAAACCTTTCTAGATAGTTTTTGCACGGGTCAGTAAGAGTTAAAGCAGTCTTCCCAAAGGTATGGCTGGACAGATCTGCTGTTGCTAGGAGCACAGAGAGAAGATAAGGGTAAGAGGAAGGACAATGAGAAGGAGAGGGCAGTAGTGTGGCCTCTCTCTTGACAGCAGAAAACTCTCATGTAGGCTCAGGTGTCCCTGTAGCCACAACCACTGTAAGATCAGTGAGGGATATGTGCTTGGCATTTTGCAGCTGTGCCTGATTTAGTTAAGCAGAGCATAGGAAGGCAGCACATACTACTTAAATCTCTAGATTTTGAATGTTAAGTTACTGCAAATTACTGTAAATGAAGTTAAACCACCTTTTCATGCTGTACTTTGGAATTTCATTTTCAAATGTTACAGTCTGATTTTTTTTCCCAAGAAAATAGTATTTTTTCCAAAACTTTTCAAATTGAGAAGTGAGGGAAACCCATCAGCAGTTTCATTTTAGACAAACCAGCATTTATTGAAAAAAATTAAACCCCTGAAAAATCATGATCTTTCTAAAATTAACTTGTAGAAATGGCATATCCAGTTCCATAGGTCTTCCCTTGCCATGTATGAAGAATGTCACCTTCTCATTTCAGAGAAACCACCACAATCGTATATTGCCATGTCAGCTCTTACGGGATGAAGGCCTAAACCCCTTTATTCCTCACCCAAGGGGTGTACGTTACCTTAGTCACTGACCCAAGGTGTGTATGCGATGGTCAGCACAGATGGTCAAGTGCATACAGTACTTATAAGCACTGTAAAGGCATGAAAAGCAAGGGTGCAGAAAGTAAGGACACAGCAGTCCTAAAGCCCTCTGGTCTTTTGTTAAGGCAGGTGCACCTGCCGCAAAATTCACCCTGTGATCACAGTCACGATACAGCTGGTTTCCTTGGAGTGATGGTACAGTCACCTCTTGCCTCCAGAGTTAAAAGGTAGTGCAGTCTCAGTGAGTTTGATGCTCACTTTGAATCATCTTTTCTCAGTTGCTTAAGGTTGTACTGGAACATCAGTTACACAAACAGCCTAACACAATCAAAAGGAGCTTCTGAGCTAATACAGGTCATTTTGGGGTCCAGCTGCCTAAAGGTCTCCACCTGTTGATGCAGATCCCACCTACAGTACTGTGTCCAGCTCTGGAATCCTCAGTAAAGGAAAGACATGGACCTGTTGGAGCGGGTCCAGAGGAGAGCCACAAAAATGATGAGAGGGCTGGAACACCTCTGCTATGAGGAAGGGCTGAGACAGTTGGGGTTGTTCAGCCTGGAGAAGAGAAAGCTCCAGGGAGACCTTATTGCAGCCTTTCAATATTTGAATGGGGCTTAAAAGAAAGATGGGGACAGACTTTTTATCAGGGCCTGTAGCAATAGGACAAGGGGTAATGGTTTTAAACGGAAGTCTTTCATCAGTGCGGGTGCAGTGGCCACAAGGTGCCAACAATGAATGGTTGGTGCAGGCTGCGGGCTTGCTGCACCTGGTAGTGACTCAGGACAAAGAGGGTAACTTGACATGGGGCAGAAATAGTTTTTATTTGTACACAGAATACTTTCTGTCAAGAGTTTCTGAGGAATGAGATGTGGGTTTTGTTTATTATGCACTTGGCTTATATGCAATATCATGGCTGGCATGAGAAACCTGAATCATACAGGAGAATTATGCAGTTGTTCTTTAAAATGGGGAGATCCATTCTAGGACGTTTTTCCAAAGAAGCCTGTACCTTGTTTCTCTACCAGGGTAGCAAGCTTACCACACCACCCCGAAGAAGTAGTTGGCATGTCAAAAAGCTGCTTACGTCCTAATGAAAGTGTATGATTCCAAATTAAGAGTCTGTGCCCCTGTACTTGTCCTTGAATTTCCCTTTCTTCCCTTTGCCTTTTTTCTACAATTGTGATGCATAGGAAACCACTCTACCACACTCGAACTCATCCCTTCTTGTGGAAAAAGTCTGTCAACAGAAAAAAAAGTCTGTCAACTGAAAAAAGTCGGTCTACTGAAAGCTGTCAGTCTGTAACTGTTAATTTGAAGCCATCCATAGGAAGGTGGCTGTGGCACTGTGCAGCCACTAGATTTATCAGATGAACTGTTCCCTCTGTTGTTTCGTTGCCAGAATCGCAGACGTTCAGTTCTGAGCATCTCTTTCAGCTGTGAAAGGTGCACAGTCCTTTTTGTTAAAAGGCAGGTCAGGACACCTAGCTGAATATTTAGCTAGTTCTTGCTGTGCTTCCAACAGTTGTGCTTGCACCAATTCCATATTCGTCCAGTGGCGGCCTTGTTCAGCTCTCTCCCAAGAGCTTTCTTTATGAGAAATTAAACTATGGCTTGATCTGATATTGTCTGGCATTGATCCTATTTTAGGAGCCACAGAAACAATTGACTGTCTTCTTCCATCCTTTATCATACCATGCTGCATTTAAGAGCTAAGCTGTTTTCCCTCTGAATGTGGTGTTTCTCTGTCAGAGCCTTCTCTGGCAGTGAGCTTTGTCTGATGAAAACTGTGTTAACCAGAGACATTTTTTTAAAGGCGGTTGAGAAAATGAAGATACTAAAAATGGGAAAACAAAGAAAAGGGTAATATGTTGAATGCTGGAAAAGAGAAAGAAGAGTCATTTACATGTAAGGATTTGGAAATTTGTTTTCAAACTTCTGGTATTTCCCTAGCTGTGTAAGGAGTCAATTCAGGGCTTGGATGCATGAAACTGACAACAGACCAACAACAACTATTTTTACTGAGTTAATGGCAAAACCAAGCACACAACAACAAAAAGCCCATAAGCCCATCTTACATTACCCTGCCTGAGTAATTGAAAGGGAAAACCTGAAAAAAATACCATTGTTGGAGTATCTAGGAATACTGGGTCAATAGTTCATAAATTCTTTTACCCTGTTTCAGAACAGAGTGGATTTTCTGCCTGCTTGTACATATTCTGACCACTTTGCATATACACAGTATGACAAATCTCTTTTTTTTTACTATATTTTTTCTGTCAGTTTTCAGGAAAGCAAATATTTATGGCTGCAGTGCTAGTCAGTGAAAAATTACAGTTAAGGAGATTTTTTATTATTATTATTATTACTCAAACATGTCCTCATGGAGGCTAGCTTTACAGCAGGGCAGAGGTATGTGTGAGCAGAGTGCTCTAAATAGGAGCACTAGCTCATTACGCCTTTGTGTTTTATCTGCTTTCAGAGTATCCAGAGCAGACCAAAGGTGACCAGCACAAACAGGCAATAGACAATATGTAACATGTTTTCTTGAGGAGGGGGCGCATACTTTAAATAATGCAACCATTCATTTTCTTCAGCTGTAGTTTCCTGCTTCAGACGGGTTCAGTACGTTACCGTAACCATGTGTATCTGATCAAAATGAGAACGGTATTTGTTCTCCTCTGCATAACAGGAACCAAGGATAATCTGTTGCAGTGGCTTGATCACAGATCTGAAGATCTGTACTAAAAAGAACTTTTCTGGGTGGCTTCCTGTGTCTTCTCACTCCATCCCTTTCTCTAGAGCCATTTTCCTACCCTTTCCATTTGACACTTTTTGTCATATTGGCTCATTTCCTCTCTTACGGTGCAGCCATGACTTGTTCCCCTTTTGCATTATAAAATTCCCTTTTTTTCCCCACCATCAAATGATTGTACAGTGTTTTGTTGCCTACTTCTCCCTGACATTCATTAATGGCTGCATGAAGTAACTGTCAGTTTGCCACTTTATCTCCTGTGTTTCCAGGAGAAATGCTTTCTCCTCCCAGGTTACTAATGGAGAAAGAGCTGGCTGAGTGTTTCCTTTACTATCTTGCAGTCTCTCCCAGCTGCTTTTTCCTAAATGTCAGGGATGCTTTCCAGCATGGTTACCATGGTGCGTTCAGCCAGCATGCCTGCAAGGGGTCACAAAAGCCAGCACACCCACCCCACGTTTTATAGCAACATACGATGAGGGAAGGCACTTACCTGCTGTATCACAGTTAAATAGAACATAACAAAAGGTGCTTTTCGTGCAGATTCTGCTTAAGATTGCCCCCAATTTGGTACCATAAAAACCATCAATCAGTTAAGAATTTTCTCTTTGTGAGAGTGTTGGTGTATCTATAGATGCGTTACAAGTTACATATATAAACCTACTGGTGAGCTTGCCAACTCAACAGGTCAGTACGTAAATGTAAATGCTGATGAAGAACAGTGAGATTTACACAGTGCTGTATTCATTAAATACCTTCTATAAAAAGATTTGAAGGTGTTTTCTATTTCCCTGTAATGTATTATTCAATCTGAAACATTGTTATTAGCAAAAAAGCTTTTCTTTGATATGGTTTCCTGGTGTGAAAGTCAATACAAATAAAGTACATCCTGCATCCAGCCATCAGAAAACATTATTTTTCAAACCTCAGGTTTTTAGCTAGCAAACTGTAGATAGCTTTGTAGATGAAATAGTGAAATCCTTTTTAAAATGCCGATCCCATGCAACTGTGTCATATTGTTGTCTGTGAAATATATAATTCACTTCATAAACAGATTTCAAACATAAATATGAATAAATGTTTTTGTTCCAAATAACAATCTACCAGTAAATTCCATTCCAGTCACTTGTTGCAGATTAAGTTGGTCATATTCTCTTCAACAAATGGTTTAGGTAGACTGAAAGCACATTGCATCAGATTTGGTGATCATACAAAGAGCTCTGAACTACAGTGTACTTTGGTCTGTCTCCTTGATAAATATTTCATTAAAGTAAAATGTTCTTCTCTCAATTGCTCAGCTTTAGCTCCTGTGAATTAAGTCAGTAGGATTTTCCAGTGTGATTAAGTTCCTTTCATTGAACTGTTCAGGTTTTTCTTATTGGGACCAGATATGGACTCCCCAACTCCAACACCCTGATGTTCCAGGCAATCATGCCATCTCTTGCATAAAATTAATCAAACTCTGTTTTAAAAATAGTTGTGATATTTTTCTGCATAGTTCCACTGAAAGACTATCTCAGAAACTCAGTCTTGGCTTTTCAGCCTTATCTGGATTTCCGAGCTAGCTGTATTAGTGGACCATTGAGAACATATGGTTCTTCCAACACAGTTGGTTTGTTGGTTTGGTTTTTGGAGAGTTCTTTTCTATTGCCGTTATTTTCCTGCACTGATACTCCTCTCCTGCTTTTTGTTTTGTTTTGTTTTGTTGTTTTTTAAATTAAATCAAGATAGTCTAGTCTCTTGTCTCCTTTTGTCTTCAGCATGGGTGACCAGCATCTCATGCACTTATCGCAGATGAACTGTCCTCTGGACTTTGTGTAGAGAAATTAATGCTTTCCTATCTTTACTGGGTGTTACTTGATTAGAGCTTCAGAACACACTTGCCTTTCCATCATACTGTCGTTTACAGTCCTCTGAGACTGTCAGACATAGAATCATAGAATGTATTGGGTTGGAAGGGACCTTCAAAGGTCAACTAGTCCAACCCTCCCTGCAGTAAGTAAAGGACATTTTTACTAGAGCAGGTTGCTCAGAGCCCCATCAAGCCTGACCTTGAATATCTCCAGGGACAGGTCCTCCACTGCCTCTCTGGGCAACCTGTTCCAATGATCCACCACCCTCATATTGAACTTTTTCTTAATATCCAACCTAAATCTGCCCTTTTCTAGTTTAAAACCATTACCCCTCATCCTATTGCTACATGCCCTTGTGAACAGTTCTTCCCCAGCTCTCTTATAGGCACCTTTCAGGTACTGGAAAGCTGCTCCCTGGAGCCTTCTCTTTTCCAGGCTGAACAACCCCAACTCTCTCAGCCTGTCTTCATAGGAGAGGTGTTCTAGCCCTTTGATCATTTTTGTGGCCCTCCTGTGGACACACTCCAACAGATACATGTCCTTTTTGTGTTGAGGACTCCAAAACTGGATGCAGTATTCCAGATGAGGTCTCACCAGAGTATAGGGGCAGAATCACCTCTCTCGACCTGCTGGCCACACTTATTTTGATGTAGCCCAGGATGTGGTTGGCCTTCTGGGCTGCAGATGCACGTTGGTGGCTCATGTCCAGCTTTTCATCCACTACTACTCCTAAGTCCATTTCCTCAGGGCTGCTTTCCAGCACATCATCTCCTAGCCTGTATCAATAATGAGGATTGTCCTGTCCCAGGAGCAGGACCCTGCACTTGGCTTTGTTGAACCTCATGAAGTTCAGCTGGGCCCTCTTTTCCAGCCTGTCCAGGTCCCTCCGGATGGCATCCCATCCCTCTGGCACATTGACTGCACCACAGCTTGGTGGTCATCAGTGAACTTGCTGAGGGTGCACTGAATCCTGCTGTTAGTATCATTAATTAAGATATTAAACAGCACTGGTCCCAGTACAGACTCTTGAGGGACACCCCTTGTCACTGTGTTCCATCTGGACATTGAGCCATTGCCCAATACCCTCTGGATGTGACTATCCAGCCAATTTCTTACCCACTGAACAGTCCACCCATCAAATCCATATCTCTCCAACCTAGGGAGAAGGATGTTGTGGGGGACTGCGTCAGAGGCATTACAGAAATCCAGATAGATGACATCCATAGCTCTTACCTGGTCTACTGATGAAGTTACTTCATTGTAGAAAGCCACTAGGTTGGTCAGGCAGGACCTGCCCCTAGTAAAGCTATGCTGGCTGTCTTGAATCACCTCCCTGTCCTCCATGTGCTTCAGCATAGCTTCTAGGAGGATCTGTTCCATGATCTTCCCAGGCACAGAGGTGAGGCTGACAGGTCAGTAGTTCCCAGAGTCCTCTTTCTACTCTCTTTAAAAATGGATGTAATGTTTCCTTTCTTCCAGTCACTAGGGACTTCACCAGACTGCCATGACTTCTCAAATATCATGGAGGGTAGCTTGGCAACTACACCAGCTAATTCCCTCCGGACTCTGGGATACATCACATCAGGTCCCAGGGAGTTGTGAATGTTCACGTTTCTCCGATGGACTTTGTCTCCCTGGTCCATGTCTTGTGGGCCATCAACTTGAGAGCTGTGAGGAGTGAGGTTACCAGTGAAGTCTGAGGCAAAAAAGTTGTTGAGAACCTCAGCCTTCACCTCCTCTGTTGTTACTAGATCACCATTGTTGCTCATCAGGCGGGGTATGCTTTCTTTAACCTTCCTTTTCTGGTTTACATGCCTGTAGAAGCCCTTCTTGTTTTTCTTGGCATCCCTTACCAAGTTCAGCTCCAGCTGCACCTTGGCCTTCCTGACCTCATCCTTACACAACTGGGCAATGCCCCTCTACTCTTTCCAGGATACCTGTCCTTGCTTCTACTGCCTATGTAATTCCATCTTGCCTTTTAGTTTGACCAGCAGGTCTTGACTCAGTCATGCTGATCTCTTGCCTTAGTCTGACTCTCCTCCTCCCATGTGTTTTTCCTATGGTGAGAGTCTCATTAGTCACAAAAACTCCCACTAGTAGTCTCTAAATGTATGATTTCACTATTTGCATTGTTGAATTTCATACCATTTTTACAACTTCACTTCTCAAGGGCAGCTTGTGATGACATGTTTTCACACATCAGCAGAACTGAGAAACTCCAGAGTTGCCCGCACACACACAGCCTAGTACCTCCCATTTACTGCTGCTTACTATTTTTCTCCCTCTCTTGTATTTACTGAACAAGTTAAAGTACAGATTTGCTAGATGCTCTGGAGACAATTTGGAGTATTTACTGATCTGTTCATCACAATTACACCATTTCCAGTTTTTCAGAGACTCATTCCTTCCTTCCTTCCTTCCTTCCTTCCTTCCTTCCTTCCTTCCTTCCTTCCTTCTTTCTTTCTTTCTTTCTTTCTTTTTGTCTGTCTTTCAAGATAACTGAATGTTAATGGGTAAACAGCCAGCTATATTCTCATTCGTATTCTGCAGATGAATTCAGCCTCACTTTAACTCCATTGACTTTATAACCATGAGTCAATATAAGGAAGTTGGCACATAAAGTGTTCTGTATCCTAGGCAAAATATCGCTTATGTTGAAAAGTTTATTTCCTGCTAAAGCATCATTCAATTGCAATGATTTATAGTCTTAAAATCAATGCTTGTATGAATATTAAATGCCCAGTTAGCAGCTTTATTATGCTGTTGCCCGTAGATAAATCCCATTTTGATAAATACGTAAATAGCATTTTAATTATTGCTGTGTAAGTACTAAATTTTACAACCCCAGCTAATTACCTATCTTCAGATTTCAAACTTTAGTCTAACAGCCTGAACTAAAGCCAGTGGAAGTCAGTGAAAAGATATCCCTTAACTTAAAATTGAACTTCAAATCAGTCCTCCCTTAGAGTTGTGACCAATTGGTATGACATTAACAACAGAGTATGTTTCTAAACAAAATTTAAATGTATGGATTTTAGCAGTGATGGAGTGGGTAGCAAAAATACTCAGAAATGCATTGTGAGTATTTATTCTACCTTCAGTGTGTAAAAATTATTAAATGATTGGAAGAATTATCATGGCAAAACTCTATAATACCCAATGGCAATTAGCTGTCCCTGTACAGACCCCTCATTATTATCTTACATTATAAGAGACATTACAAGTGTATTAGCTTGATTCTACAAAGTTGATCATCAGTGAAAATTAATGTTGACGTTTAATTGTCCTGAAACTTCATACTTAATGTCTCACTAAGATGAATGGCCTAGTTTACACTTTCCAGAGCTATTGTTTCAGTCTATGGTAATACCAAATCCAAATTAATGCAGGCAAGTATGGCTTTTTCTGCACATCCAAGAATGATGGAGTCTTTTACAAAATTAAGGTTAATGTGAAAATGTAAAGTAATTTCATAGAGCCTATCAAGATACATCCAACAAAGCTTCTTCCTGGATGTGATATTCTTCAGTATTTTCACTAGTGTCTCGGATGATAGAAGAAAGAGAGGGCATTTGCAAATTCATGGACACCATGCTGGAAGCTGCAAGAATTTTGGGTGACATAATCAGAATTAAAAATGAGTTTGATGAATTGGACAAATGTTCTGAAATCAATCAAACAGAGTTTGTCGATGCAGTGGTAATGGTAAGCACAAAATACTCGAATTGGGAAAGAAAATCAAGCATATAGATGCAAAATGGGGACTGTCTGGTTAGGTGGCTATATGACAGTTAGCTATAATTGCATCTGAATTAACAATATGCTGTTGTTGCAAAAAAGGCAATCCCATTTTGAGGTGAATTAACAGGAATGATGTATAAGGCATGGGAGGCAATTATTCTGCTCTACTTGTCACTAGGAAGGTCTCAGCTGTACTTCTGTATTGGACCACACACTTGTAGAAAAGACAGTGACAAATTGAGAGAAGGTCCAGAGAAGAAGCAAAAAGAATGATGGGAGTCTAAGAAAGCCCAAACTCCTTGGAAAAGCTGAAGGAAATAAATTAGTATAGAAAAGGGAGTTAGGATAACAGTCTTCAAATACTTAAAAGTTGTTATAAAGTGATCTGTTGCTCTCCATTCCACTGTAGTGACAAGGATGAATCAGTTTAATTTGCAGAAGAGAAGGTCTAGGTGCAATATTAGGAAAGACTAACAGAATAGCTAAACTGAGGTTGCTTAGGAAGGCTGTGGAATCCCTCTCATTGAAGCTCTTTCAAAAAAAAATGGGGAAGACAAGCATTAGTGAGGGATAGTCTAATTATGCTTCATCCTGTAATGAAGGAAAGGACCCAGATGACCTTTCAGTCTTCACATCTGTGATGCTTTGGGGCAACCTAAGACGCTACTTAACAATCTTTGAAACAGCACCTAGTGTATGTGTTGTTGCGTAGACAAAAAGAATACTACCAGCCATTCCTGAAGTGACCTGGATTTTCAGTCCTTTACTACTTTGTTAATCATCAACTGTTTGTCTAAGAAAATTATTTTCTACACTAGGCCATTTCCCCATTTTTGACTGTTTGAGGCTGTGGGAGGAAGGACTGCGGGAAGTATTCCAGACAAAAATGTTTTTTACAAGGAGACCCAGAAACATGTATACCTTCTCTCTTCTGGGGAAAAAAAAAACAACCAAACAAACCAAAAACCAAACACCAAAAAACCAGTCTTTTCTCTGAAAGCTCTAATAGGTCCTCATTTTGGATCTGGAACCTGGAAGGATGAGGTAGCTTTTATTTTATTAACTCGTTTTCTGTCTAGGGAAAGTGTTTCTGGGGCAAGATCTTACCACTGCACCCTAACATAAAATATATGTTGAATTAGTTTAATGTTATCTAAGTGATTTAGACTAATAATTTTGAATGGAAAAACAGTAAGATCCAGTGGAGCAGAAACTTCTGTGTGAGGGCAGTAACTTCTTAAGCCACTCAGACTTGTTTCTAGGGCTTGTCTGATTTGCACCTACAATTCAAATTTGACATGGAAGACTTCTTGTAACTCTTACTTCATAACTTTTTGTGGGTTTTGTCAATACTTACTGCTCCAGAGCTTTTGTATCTCATTTTGAAACCCAAACTTAATTGCTTTGCATGAACATTAAAAAGCAGTTTGCTTTCTTTTTGGACATTTGTTGCAGACAATTTGAGGTTAAATTTATTTCATTTTCTGTCTCTTGGACTACTGCAAGCCTGCAGTCATGCATGCTCATTGCTTCTGTCTGTGGGAAAAGCTCTTTACAGTAGAGCACTGATGACTGGCAGCGGTTGCTTTCTCGTGCTGCTGAGCAGTTCTGCCCAGCTGGACTGGCAGCAGCTGGAACCTGCTGACTTTCATGTTGGAGCAACCCAAGGGTCGGATATTCTGCATTTATACTGCTTTTAGCCTCCTCTGTATTTGAGGGCACAGTGTGACTAGCAGAGACCATTGTTTGATCAAGCCTTTAGCAGTCCTGCCGTAGCAATGCAACCATGCTGTGTCATCTGTTCACCCAAATAACAGCTTCTAGTGGACACTCTCTATTTGTTCTAGAATTCACGTTTTACTTAATGTGATAATGTGAGAAATCAGCTTTTGCCAGCATGCTGTCTCAGAACACCTCTGCAGCTTCCTTCAAGCAGCACAGTGCATCAATGGTGCTCATGCTTTTATCCTTAGTGAATCAGTTTTCTTCATGTCACATTTTTTTGCTTTCTACCTAGCTGATGAATTCTTCATAATATTCCCAAAGGTGACTGCACCATGGTTTATGATGAATCCGTGTCCCTGGGAGGATGATGTTAGGTTTCTTTTGTGTGTCATAGTGATACTGCATAGTGGAGCCAGAATGCATGCCTACAAATGGAATAGTTACAAACAAAACCAACCTGACAATAGCAAATCTACAAAAACCAGTTGTAATAACTTTTTTAAATGTCAGGCTTGCACGTGTATACCCTCATCACCCCTAAAAAGCCTCATGTTCTTTAAAACACAAACCATTTTCTGTTTGCTGAGCAGCCCAGAGCAATGACATAATTGTGTAAGTTTGGTGCATGCTTTTATAATAAGCCAGCACGTTATAGGAATACATTTAAGTAGATGCTCTTTTAACCTAAGATATAATAATATGCACATTTGAGACCTGATTCTAGCCTAGCAATCCCTTGAGGCTACTGGGAACTGAAGACACTGCAATTTAGAGACTTATGCACTTGGCTGATTTAAAGACAGAGATACAGTCAGGAAAAAAAATGTCTCTATCACTTCCCAAACATCTTTCTTCTTCCCTCTGACATCTTTCTATAATCCATGAAGTGGTTATTCTAGTTGTCCGAAATAATTGATTTTTTTTCTGGAAGTAGAGCACAGAAGTGCTGGTCTATATGAGGAGCAGGGCTGTCTCTCTCTGTATACGTGCATCATACCATGTTCATTAGGCTCAATATCACTTGCTGGGTTTTTTTTGTTTCCAAAGGAAGCATCCACTGCTATTAATCAGTGTCCAGAAGAGGGCCACTAAGTTGGTGAAGGGCTTAGAGGGGAAGCCGTATGAGCAGAGGCTGAAGTCGCTTGGTTTGTTCAACCTGGAGGAAACTGAGAGGAGATCTCATTGCAGTCTAGAACTTCCTCACAAGGGGAAGAGGAGGGGCAGGCACTGATCTCTTCTCTCTGGTGACCAATGATAGGACCAGGGGAAATGGCAAGAAGATGTGCCAGGGAGGTTTAGGTTGTACGTCAGGAAAAGGTTCTTCACCCAGAGGGTGGTGGAGCACTGGAACAGGCTCCCCAGGGAGGCAGTCATGGCACCAAGCCCGACAATATTCAAGAAGCATTTGGACAATTCCCTCAGACACATGGTCTCAATCTTGCAACTGTCCTATCCTAGGGCAAGGGCTGGACTTGGTGGTCCTTGTGGGTCCCTTCCAACTCACAACATTCTATGATTCTATGATTTTCCATTATGATGCCCCTTTGAAATACATTCAAATTTCTTTTTACCTATTTGCACTCTCCATCTTACACACTCCAAAGTTTATAACTTGCAGTCTCCAAAGTTGTAGGTGCCTACATGAACTGTAACTACCCTTATCTAACCTCCTACAGCTCCTTTCTTCTTCCTGCAGTATGGTGCCATTTTCCTGCAAATTAGTGCAGCTCACTGGAATTGAAGTTCCTGATGCAGATTCCCCACCTCTCAAATTAGATTGTCTCTGAATAAAAGGCAAAAAACAGACCCAGAAGGATAGACCAGACTTCAGGCTGTTCCCTTGCCCTCCTTCCCCTTCACTAAATGCTGTAAACGCAAGGCGAAAGCCAGGCTTCTTGTTGTCTTGAGACCTGAGGTCTCTTGCTGCCCAGAGGCCACAACAGCCCAGCTCTTTTGGAAAGGATGATCATTTCTCTCTTATACTTGTTAGGCCTTTTCCCAATGTCTTGGCATAACTCCTTCAGGAAGAATAAACCCAAGAATTCAAGTCACTGCTTCCTCACCCAGTACTCTAACCACTAGTGAAGAGCAGCAGTGTATTATCTGTGACCATCATCACCATTACCATTAATAGAGAACCAATGGAATTGGACAGATTGGACTGCCCTTTGAAAGGTGCCTGCCTTCCATATAGCCATTGAAGAGGGAGAGGCACTTAATTTATGAACACTGGATTTCCCCCTGCAAGTCCATTCACCTTCAGCTGCGTAGCGTATTTCACCAATTAGATGTATTGCATTAAGCCTGTGCACTGCCACAGAGAGGTGGCCAAAAACTTCAGTGCATTTTCCCTCTCAGTTTCCTCTTTTTGTTTGAGAGAAACTATAGCATATGGATGCTCAGGAGAAAAACAACCTTTAAAAATAGACAATGTGATTGTCAAACCTCAAAGGCTGACAAATATGATCCGTCAAACCAAGTAATCTGATTTTCTTGAAAATTACTGACCAGGTTTCAAGCTGGCAGCAAGCACCCTTTAAACTTTATGCAGGGCAGCAAACCTGCAGTTTAAAAAACAAAATCATAAGCTGAAATGCAGCTTATGAAATATTGAAATGACTAAATATTTCTTAGAGGTTATTTATATATCTACACCTTATTTTTCATCCTCAGCTTCAACGAAGGTTGTTTTTACATTCCACAGCTCATGTAGGAGGCTGTGCAAGGAGTTATTAATAAAATATTAATGCTGTCATCCCACAGGACATATTGTTTATACCATCACAAATGCAGATTACATCTCAGATCAATGGAGCAATTTTTTAAAAACCTCTTTCTAAAGCAGTAGTTGGAGTATGATTACAGTTGTCCACAGTAGTTATATCATACCGCAAATTAGGAAATACATGTCAGGACCCATTATTCTAATGAGGGTCTTGTTAGATTTTTAAACAATGTAAGTAGATGCCAGACTTGCAAACTGATGACCCTCTTTGAAACAATACCTCCAATAGAGAGGAGAGAACAAAAATACTGTTGACTTGTGCCTGGCTGTCAAGTTAATGCTTCACAGGAACCCACCAACACAGCTGAAAATTGGTCAATTTTTTTTCAGTGTTACTTACCACCATGTCAGTCCTGGCCAGATACAAGGAGACAGCACTTTACTGCTGATGTCACTTTGTTTCCTGCAACATTTGTAAGGAAACATTTTGTTTTCAAAACCCATTAAAATAGAGGAAGATCTTATATGTTTATGCTCCATCAAATGCCCAATGTGTACAAGGATGAGAACTATAAAACTGTATAAGGCAGAGGGTGGAAATTCTCTGTCCTAAATGGCCATTTAAGTAGCACATCTGGAGAAATGCAACTGCCAAATTTTTCACAATCAGCAGCATTAACAAGGGAACCATTGTGGTATGTGTAATGACAGTATTTATTTTATGTAACTAAGAGTTTGTCCTAATACCAAATTAAATTATGTACCAAATTAAAGGCAAGATCATGCTTTACAGTCTTTCAATGGGCTCTACTTATTATGGAAGAAGGACTTGTCATACCTAATCTGAAGGGGTGAGTTTATGCAGATATACAGCTGCATTTGAGTCAAATAGCACGGGAACACAGAGTGTGCAAGGGCAGGGAGTAAAGCTCCCTTAGTGCTCTGTGCCTGCAAGCTGAGGATTATTTGAACAGTGATCAAATGTTCTCAGGAAATGTGTTTTAATTAAATTCTTCTCAGCTAAGAAGAGAGACAAGGACACAATTGTCAACAAAATCCCTCCTTGGTGTGAGACTGGATGCTAGTATCATGAGTCCCTCACAGCATCCATCAGTATTTCACTTTGTTGGGATCTCAGTAATATTACAGATTGACAGCACAGAGCTCTTAAGGCTCTGCTTACTGACATTACCAATGAGGTCATGGAATATAATTTTGTATCCTGTGGAGCAGTATGCACAACTCATCCCCAGGTTTTGTGGATTCCATAAATGAGACGGGGCACCCAGGATGACCATGCAGAATGCTTGTAGTGCTGAAGGAGCTCTAAGCTCTGGTATAGCTTATGCAGCTCTGGTGAAGAGGTTTTTGTTCTGACTTGGCTTCACAAGTCCATATTAGAGCATCACTGTATATCTTCATCGGCGATCTAGATGATGAGGCAGAGTGTACTCTCAGCAAGTTTGCTGATGATACAAAACTGGGAGGAGTGCTGAGGGACCTCAACAGGCTGGAGAAATGGGCTGACAGGAACCTCATGAAGTTCCACAGGGGAAAGTGCATAAAGTCCTGCACCTGGGAAGGAACAACCCCAGGCATCAGTATATGCTGGAGGCCGACCAGCTGGAAAGCAGCTTTGCAGAAAAGAATCTGAGAGTCCTGGTGGACACCAAGTTGAACATGAGCCAACAGTGGTTTTTTTGCAGAAAAAAAAAAAAAGGTTAATGGTAACCTGGGCTGCCGTAGGAGAAGTGTTGCCAGCAGGTTGAGGGAGGTGATCCTTCCCCTCTACTCAGTCCTGGTGAGGCCACACCTGGGGTACTATTCTGGGCTCCTCAGTACGAGAGACATGGACATATTGCAGAGAGTTGAGTGAAGGCAGTGGGCACAAACAAAAACACAGGAGGTTCCCTCTGGACATCAGGAAACAGTTTTTTACCTGTGAGGGTGACTCAGCACTGACTCAAGTTTCCCAGGGAACTTGTGAAATCTCCATCCTTGGAGAAATTCAGAAGTTGTCTAAACATGGTTCTGGGCAAATGGCTGTAGATAATTTGGTGTGAGCAGGAGGGTTGGGCAATGACTTCCAGAGGTCCCTTCCACCCTCAGTCATTCTGTGGTCCTGTGATTTTGATTAGAGTCTCAACACAAAAGACAGGTCATTACTAAAGTGGAGAAGGAAGGAAATACGGGGATATGACAAGCTAAGAGATGACAAAGGTGAGTGAGTCTCAATACAAGTTTGTAGAGCAAGTCTCCACAGAATTAAGCATTGCAAAGACAACCACCACTCAAGTAATTTATCAGAACTACTGTGTGACAGGATATTAGCAAAAGTAAACAGGCAATATAGAAAAAAACCCTCATTTTCAACAGATCTCCTGTGACTCACAGTCACAGACTGGGAGTAGTTTATGTGAAGTCAAAAACATCTTTTCTTTGCAGAAACAATTCCATGGAAACTCCACTCACTGAGTCTTTTAGATTTGATGTTTCTCCACAGGCAGGTAGGCTGCACTGGAAACAAGAGATTCTGGGTATTATTCCAAGATAAAGCTGATTCTCATTAAGGGAAAGGTTGTTGCTGCCTACAGCGGAGAGAAAGTATTTTTTAAAAACTTCACAATTACAGATGCAGGAAACTGTCTCTGCATTTTCTCCGAAACTTTCATTTACATAGTGCTTTTGCCTTGCTTTCCCACCCCCAAGCTCCCACCTTTTACTATCTAATATGTTATTCCCTCTCTTAGAGTTGATGCAGAATTATATAATTCACCTCCAGATTTTTTTTATCAGCCCCTTTAGAATGAAATCTCTTTGTAAATGTCATAAAAGTTGTTCACAAGTGAGGCTAATCTTTTCATATCTTCAAAACTATACCAAGACAAATAGATTCAGTGCTTGGGCTTTAGTATGCCTTGCCTGGGCGATATGCCTTAGCTAGAATCTCCAGCCTTTTATCTCCTCTTTAACCATCATAATCTTTTGCCACACTTTCCACCCAAATTGCAATCAATGCCTATGTTAGTTATCCACAGCCACCCTGATTAGGGAGAAGTCATACACAGGTCTTCAAAGAATGAGAGCACTGGGAGACTGACACATACACTGTGGTGTAGGGTGCACATAGTAAGCACAAGGGAAGTTCTTCCAAGAAAAAAAATAATAAAAAAATGTTTTGAATCAGTAAGTGGTTGGTTTATACCTTGTAATAATACTTTGTAATGCTTTGCATAACCTGGGTGAGGTTTTCTTCTCTGATTTTCCTGATTAACATTTTTATATGCAGTATGAGTTTCTTGTTTGAGAATATAGGAATTTGACTTCATAATTTGGTCAATGTTTATGGAACTGTGTCAGAAATCTCTTAATGCATGCGGTGCTATTTGGTGCTAAATGCCATATCACAAACACTAGCCATTGTGCTGGAATAGCAAATGTCAAACAACTAAAATATATTATATTTAATTACTTGCAACAATTACTTGCTCTAAGTGCTTTAATAATAGTAGAGTTTGATTTGCCATGGAAATATGATCTCTTTATATGAACAGACTAATGATATACAAGGTGTTTTGTGAGCATCAGTACATCCTGTGGCCAGAATAGCTGGCTGCCCACATGGATCTGGTTGTGGCACTGAAGCCTAATTCAAATGACAACCAAAACATCAGAGAAATACTATAGAAGAATTAGACTATGCTTTAGGGTTTATGTGTGCCAGTGAAAGCTACATGTGGAGTACTCCAAGGTGTGCTTTTGAAATGTGTTAGTTATTTTGCAGTAATTTGCTGTGTAGACTTCTCAAGTGCACAAAGGTTTAGCATGTCCTGTTGTAACAGTGCTGATGACTGAGGGATCATAGGGAACATACATCTTCTCTTAAGTTCACAATTGAAGGTTAGCCACCTACATTAGGCACCTAAACAACACAAGGGGGAGGTACTTGCCTCAGAATCCCCCAATTAGCAGAAATGTGCCTGTCTCAGCCAGTTTGTGTTATCCCTACCCTTTCCCTGCTGAATGCTTCAGCTGCTGAACTACAAAATTAAACTTCCCTCTCCTTACCTTCTCATGACCAAATAATTCTTGAATTTTTAGCCTCACCATATCACAATGCTAGTGAGGTGAGTGGACATAACTTGTGGTCCTTCCCTTTTCAATATCTCCAGTCATTGTCATAGGAAATGCAAAATATGGATAATTAGTAATTTTTTTTCTGGCTGAGGAGGATATTTAACTCATGTTCTCCTGAATACACTGCCTGACTGTAGCTTCTGGGATGTTGTATTAAAGCAGGCATCCACTTGAATGTTCCTGAATGGGAGGAGGTACAGCTGCAGGGCTTTGCTTTCATCTTGGCACTGCTGACTGCATGGTCTGAGGGTCACTAGGTGCTTGCCAGCTAGGTCTGTGTGCTGGGAGATCTTGGCAAGGGATGACTAGTCTGTGAATCCAAAATGAGCTTTGATTTTGGTTGCTCAGCTTAGTCAAAATGACAGAGCCTCAGGTCACATGCAGTGATGGAGTATTTAGGGAGCTTTTGGTGAAAATTTGGGAACCTGTGAACTCTAAGGTCTTTTGGTCTCTTGAGCTTGGTTAACTACATTTTAGTTATGTGCACAGTAGGCATTTTGGCAGAGATTTTCTCCTAACAACTTATAAATCTGTTTTTTGTTTTGGCTGTCCAATTCCTTGCAGACTGAACAGAGAAGGTTCTTTTCAGAAAATTTTTACTCTAGAGTAATTCAGTAATTGTAAGTGCATTTTTTAAGATAGCATAACAAAATAACATTTACATATAACATATTTAGGATAGCAAAATTAGGATAGCATAGTTTTTTTCCTGAGCATAAAATTGATACTTTCCACCAAGAGGGAAAAGGAAAGGAGAGGCAACAGTAGATAAAATTTCATTAAAATTTAATCTGATTATATAGAAGCTCTCCATAAATCAAGAAGGGTTGGGATTCTTGAGTTCTTGTTATTACTTGGTACTAAAGTCACTTGTGTGCATCCAATCCCCTCAGAACTGGCTAATTTCCTTTAGGTGCATGATAGTGTAACTTTGTGGCAGAAGATTATTGCTTCCCTGTGCTGGGGAGAGGTTTCATGGTTAATGTGTCAGGAATACCATGTATTCCTCTTGCTCCTGCCACAGTAACTTCCCACTTAAAATAGATAAATGAAACAACAAATATGCCTTTAATTTATCTAACTGTGATTAAGTGTGCTAGATTGGATTACTTAGTAAAAAGAAATAAAGACTATATTTGCAGGTGGTAAAAAATATTTGATCCCTGCTAACAATGTGAAGGAAGAAAGAAAGATGCTCATCTGATGCTCTTCTACTTTTCTATGTGTAGAAATGAAAGGAGAATATTTTTTTCTCCACATAGAAAAGAAAAATGATGGCACAAATATTCATGGAAGTTCATTATTCTGTGTATTATCCACAGATTTAAAAAATACTAATTAAAAAAGTACTAAGCCATTAAAGAGTTTAGTGAATTTAAAACAGCATTGACCTGAATCCCCACTATGAACTTTTGGCTCAGAGCGAGTAGGTTAGGTTAGTTTCTGTTAGTTTCTCAATACAAGCAGTGCAATGAATTAATTCTTAGTTTCAGAAAATAGAAAGTAAAAAGCAGTGCTCCTAACAGCAACAAGACATTTTAGACCAATTTTATCACCACAAGACTCACAAAAGGACAAGAGCTTACTGGCTGACTGAAACAGATGTAAGACCATAGTTGCCCAGAGATACATGAAGTAAGTGTGTGCAGCAGTAAATGCTGCTTCCATCCTCCTTTCCAACGGTTTCCACTGTAATATAGAACAGAAAATCTGTGAAGGTGAATGCTATTTACGGACAGTGAGTTCCCAATCTGAGTTACATCTACCGCTCAATACCTTTTAGCTGTGCACTCCGAAGAATAACTACTCAGCATTTAAAGTGACTTTAAAAGTTCTTAATACTGAAAGATTTTAAAAACTGATTAGGCCTTTTTGTAGATCTGCAAAGGCAAAAAAGAGATTCACACATGTTTGTGGAAGAAATACCTGGAAAAAATATCTACTGTGTAATTGACGCAATGATGTTATCACGTCAAGGCTGAGCCATATCATGTAATATTATCAGAGGAAGAGTCATATACATCCACTGACATTGCTATGAAAAGTTCTGAAAGTATCTGTCAGTGGACAAAATGGAAGCCTAATGGAAACACTGAAATTATACTTACTCCAAAAAAAAAGTAATACCATTAGTGCAGGCAAGTTTGTAGAGGATTGTTTTTTAACATTTTTGAAGGATTTTATTTGGGGGGGAAGAGAAAGAGTTTTTGCTATTGCAGTTGAAGTCCTTGCTAAAGAGCTATTTTATGAACTAGAATTGGCTTTCTAAAATAAAAAATAAAATATAAGAAATGGTGTAGATAAGCAAACATACAGCTATAGCTCTGTGTAAGAAATCTATACGGCTCAGTATAATACTATATAACAAATTCCTGCCCATCACCTCCTCTTACGCTTACCATTATGCAAACATAATATGTATTGAAATTCCCAAATAAGTATGATGCCAAATCCTGCTAAAGGAGGCTGAAAAGAAATCACACTTTCTTATGGTATTATGTTCTTCTGGAGATATGTAGGAGCTTCATTTTATAAAAAATTAAGCTCTGTAAAAATGAGAACCGTGGGGAGCAAAAAACCAGAATTCTTTTATGTCCTTTTGGACATTAGGGTAATTTACCTGCTAACAGCTGTTGGGACTGACTGGGCAGTGATGTAATCCAGTAGTCTTTTATCCTTATATTTGTCTTGCTTTGGTTTATTTTTGTCTAGACCTTGCTTTTCAGGATCTTTGCTATTCAAGGGTAAATGCCAAGTTTTCTTCATGACAATTTGTGGAATTTTTGCATCCAAGGTTCCACTAGTGTTTGTAGTGATTTTTTATGTATGCATAGCCCATTTGATCCAAAGCCCAGAGAACCTACTTGTGATTTATTTATATCCTTCAGCAGGCTTTGGATCAGAACTTATGACTGTGGCCTTTATGAGGTCTATTATTCTTGTAGATAGGCCAGTACTGACAGAAGTTCTTTTCCTTGGTGATAGCAACATAATAATGCACGTGTTTGTCAACATGAAAAAGTGCCCCTATGGTATACCACCGCAGGACTTTTCATGGAACCAAACAGGCTGCTCATTAACATTTAATGGTCCAGGAGAGGGGAAGGAAAGAGGGAAGAAAGGGAGGAAAGGAAGGAAGAATGAAAGAGGGAAGCAGGGGGAAGTGGAGTCGGGAAATGAGGGAGGTCATACCACAACAGGAGAGAAAAGGAAACCATATTGATTTTCTCAGTGAAAGCCAATGTTGTTAGATCAGATGATCTGTTGAGAAGCTGAGAAGGAGGAAATTACATGCTCTCTTTTAAAATTCATCGTTGCATTTTGTTTCTGAACTGAGTGCCTGGTTCTGCCACACAAGATAATTTCTAAAATACAACAGAGTCTACCTTGTAATAATGAGGAGTGAAAAGTGAAGACTGTCATAGTGCAATTCATTAGACTTAGATGGTGTTCTGTATTCTGATAAAAATGACGTTTCTTGCTGTTAAAAATGGGTTTCATTGTGCTCATCTCCTGGGACTACACAACTATTATTTATCATACAGCTGCTAAATGCTGCACTTGAAGTAGATTATTGCTTCCTC
The DNA here is from genome assembly GCF_000700745.2 of Antrostomus carolinensis. Lineage (NCBI taxonomy): Eukaryota > Metazoa > Chordata > Aves > Caprimulgiformes > Caprimulgidae > Antrostomus > Antrostomus carolinensis. The sequence goes on from NW_010319739.1 coordinate 68,938, forward strand.
TTTCTTTGCTCCTGCTGATGGTCCTTTAAAGTGGATTTTTTATGTCTGTTTCAAATTAGTGCAAGCTTTGAGTCTACACAATTTTGTCATATGCAGCCATTACATTTCTAATAGAATGGTACTTGCATGATATCGAACAGAGGCAGATACCTCCATAAACTTTATTTATGTCCATGTTCACCACCAGAAAGACACTATATATGTGCTTATTCTCTGTGCAGTAGCTGAACATTTCGGAATAAGCTTTACTTCCAGGAAGTACAACTGAACTGTTATGGGGCTGTACCATGTGGGAAAGCTGTTACCTTTATTTTTTAAATCAAGGTGTCAAGAGGACAGAGCCTGTGGTTGTCCCATTTTATTCATCCTTCCTTGCTAGCAGTGTGCCAAACAACTCAAAAACAGGTGGGGAGTCCTCTTCTTGTGAAAGACCAAACAAGCCTTTGACATTACCATGACACAGAATTAACAACGAATTCTATGATATCCAGCATGAAGAAAAGTGCAGCTGTAGGGTATATGAAATGAAGTAATAGTTCATGTTCCTCAGCACTGGCCAAAAGGCATTGCCTATTTCTTAGCCTAAAAGTGAGTCAGCTCCATGTATTTCAGTTCTGTTTTCAGCTCTGGTTATTTGTCATCTTGAAATGCTCTTTGTCACTCAACAGTGTTATATTCAGTTTCATGATCTTAAGTATTATTAAAGTTAAGGGAAATCATTGCTACAACCTGAATTCCTCAGAGCAAGGTTTAGAAGTATTCAGGTCTTCCAATTAGGGCTTCATGTACTGTCAAAAATTAAATAAAAGCAGGAGAAAATGCTGGACATTTTCCCATTTGGCACTATACCAAATTTTCTTCCTTAATACTTTCTTGAAAAAATATAGCTTATATCTTAAGACTACATTAATTATAAAAAATCACTTGGCAGATTTTCATTATATACTGCTACATGATTCTCCAGCAGTACTTACATGCGAATTCAGGAACGATAGGATGAGAGTAATAGAAAAGACGTATCTTAAAAGGTTGACTAAGTTTCTCCCATAATCCTTCTCCTAGTCTAAACACCCATCCCACTGAACGCACTGCAAATGGAGCATCAGTGATAACCGGTATTTCTCTGGCATAGAGGTGTTTGATATATATTTCCTAACTAGCCTGCAATGGCCAGTTTTTTCGGGTAATGAAAGAAGGAGGAGAGGAACAGCAAACAGTTGGTATATTGAAAGAATGCTGTCCATTGGCATTTGTCCTCCTACTCATTTTGCTCAGTAATTCACTTAGTCTGACTATGAATCATTATCAGACTGATTTCCAGGAAGAAAAATCACCAGCCAGACACTGTATTAATAACACTGATTACAGTTTTCCATTGTATCTCAACAACTGTGGTTTCTTCTAGGTGATGTTTTTGGGGTTTTTTTCTGTGGGGATAAAGTGAAAAAACAAAACATTTTTCTCACTCAGTTGCTTTATGGTTATTTTATTGAGCAATGTCTCAGTGACCATAGATATGAAGGAAACATAAAGTTTATGTTCAAATAAATAAACAGAAGATGAAAGAAAGATCCCATAATCTGAAGATAACATAATGTTTCATCAGAATTTTCCTGACTAATCTTCTAAGTTAGATTTTAATAAGGGATAAGTGGTCCAACACATTTTAGATGAGGAACATAGCAGAGTTCAGCTGAAGACATGTTAGTGCTGTGCCATCTTTTAGGGTATTCTCCTCAGGAAATCTCCATATTTGTCTGTGTTTATACAGTACATATTGTCTTTTTTGCATGCACATACACCCAATACACAGAATACAATGTAGGTATGCTGATACTTAGATACAAAAATGACAAATGTGCACTAAAAACGTAATAGATTAGATGTTTTGGCTTGCCTGAATGCATCTAGTTGCAAAGCAACTAGAATTTTTTTGTTGATTCAGTTTACTTTATTTGAAGTATTACACCCTACAGTAAGAAAATATATTGCATTAATTTCTCTGTCACTGTATGTGTGCCAAAAAAAATCCATGGGATAAATATATTTGGCTCCTGCTCATTTAAAAGCAAGTTACTTATTAGTATTGAACTTTGAGGGTTTAAATGCTATTGAAGTCTTTTGGAGTGGCCATCCAGTTACTCTGTGAGCTCATTCTCTTTAACATAACCAGTATAATTTCATTTTTATAATTTCATTTTTGAACACTTAACCTAGACATTGGCAAGCAATCCAGTCTTGGAAAACCCACAAGCAATTAAATCACTGAGATGGGCATAATAATTGGTTAAACCCAAACCCAGAAGCCAAAACTCCTTCTCTGTAGTTGTAACACTGTCCTGACAAGTAATTTCACCTGTTAAAGTCTGTGCTTTTTCAATTTGAAGATTTTTTATAAACTTTATGAGACTGATCATGAACAGACTCTGGGGGTATTTGGGGCTTTTGGAAGGGAAAAACACAAAACCCAAAGATCCTTACAGTGAAGGTCAAGATGAAGCAGAAGTGTTGTCTTCTGCTCAGCAATATGTGAAACTTAAGCATTCAGTTTTTTTGACGACCAGAATGTTTCCCTAGAATGCAATGTGTTATGTCATGGCCTTCGTAATATGAGCTATACTAACATTCACAAGATTAGTATTGGCAGTACTTCTCTCTTTGGCCCAGTAGTGTACTCCTCTAGAATGTGAATTTAAATCATTCTTCTGCCTTGGATGATTAGAGACTGCATTGTGCAACTTTTGATAATAAGCTGAATGCCATAGCTATTAATGGTATGAAGCATCTTGAGGTAAGTGTTGATATCTACCTCCTCTGTTCAGCCATTTCAGATGCACTATCTAAATAGTGAAGCAGAAATAAAGAGGAAAAAAATAATAGCTGTACAGTTTGGTGTTCAGAGTAGTATTGATTGAACATCTAAATTTAAATTTTGTCCCAGTATAAGTACCCACATCTTTTCATGGCCTTATTCCTGATTTCTTATACATTAGATAAAGTGTGTTTGCTCTAAAAAAAAAAAAAAAACAACCCCAACGAACCGTGAAATCACTTAACACTTCAAAGTCGTAAGTCAATAACAATTTTGATAAGGCAAATCCATTATTAACAGTCCCCACAGAGGGGAAATCCTTCATCTCCTATATGTGTCCAATCTATATTTATAAAAGTAATGACATGATTGTGAAAGCAAAAGCTGATGAAAAATTGAGAGGAAGAAATTAAATAAAGGTAAAGAATCCATATCTCTCTTCTACCGTCTTTCATCTATAGCATAAACCCTAGGGTTCACATCAGTTTAAATCACAAAATAATAAATGAGGAAGGAGCAATGGAAAACCTGAACTAAAGCTATGATTATTTCTCTACCACCTGTTATTGCCAGTTTGAGAAGCAGTGTTTATACTCTGTAACTGGTTAGGATCTAAAACTTACATGGTTTTCCATTGTATCCCAATTTCTAACAGTGATGATGTTAACCTCCTTGTATTTCAAAGCTTACACTTGTGAAGGAAGTATGTCTTCTTCAGCAATATTTAAAGCATTTCTTTTTCTGTAACTGTCATTAAAGCTAGAGGTTTTTATAGTTCCTGAGGGGGCACATGCTAGGAACATGCCCATTCACTAGAATCATGAGCCTAATAAGAGCTAAGAATGCAAACTCTGTGATGTCAAAAACAACAGTTACTAAAGTGAAGTGCTGGGAAGTAGAATTTTCCAAGTAAAGCGTATCTCCTCACTAATGCAATTTTCTGACACTGTTATTGTTATTAATCCTATAAAGCCCAAAGCATTATTTCTAAGACTGTGTTTCTTCAGAAACTACATTTATATTCAGCACAAAGAAGAAATGCAGAGTCTTTGTTCCACATATTCAGAATCCCATTAATTGGATTTAAGTAAGTTCTTTATGTATATTTTCCTTTGATTTAAAAAGATACTTCCCATTTTTCATAAATTGTATATTACATTCAGCCAGTACTGATACACGGTAGTAAACAGCAGTACTCATGATGAAGGTTTACAGCACAGCAGAAATGCACATGGTAGCATGTGAGCATGCTGAGAAACCCCTCTCTGGGCAAGCTGCTGGGAGGACCACAGCCCACTCAGTTTCACAGCTTGTCTTCAACCCTGCTCACTTCTTCCACTTGCACAGGATACCAACACACAGAAGGTTGTTTGACAGATAATTTTCTTTCAAGTATTTTTACAAAAGATAGAACTGCAGTTAACACCTTGTGGACCAGCTCTTCTAAAGACAGCAGCAGATAGAAGTGAAGGACAAAAAAAGAATTGGACAGTCGTTGCAGGGATGGAATCACTGGGTCTAGGAATGAGTAGCAGAATTGCATATGAACATTTCCTAGAAAGAAAGGGTAGGACAATTTGCTTTGGACATTCTGCCCTGGGCAAGAGTGGTAAAGGTTATGGTATAGGCAGTCTTCCATTAACTTGTAATCGGTTTTGTTCAGGCTCGTTTTCATTCATTGCAAATTGTCAGTTACTTCTTCAGAGCTGACAGCTTTGACAAATATTGCTTCCTCTGTGCACTTTTCAAGATGTATCATGCACATTTTTATTCTCTTCAGATTTCTGAGGCATAGTTTGAGGGAATTCATTTTCAAAGCTCAGTTGCAACAATATTTTTCAAAATGGCTGGCACAGCTTTGATTTATGATTTTCATCATAAAACCTACAGTAAAACAATCTGTTCTTGTTTAAAAACGTTTGGTTCCTTCGCTTTTACTTTGGCTTTCTGCAAATCATGTGAACTGCATCAGTTTCACCACTTGCTGCCTACAGTGGCTGCATTTACCTTAATGCTTTAGTTCAACTCAGGAGTGGGCTTCTGAAGCAAATCTCCTGGCTACTCCCCACTTGCCAAGCTTTGGTTCACAAGGTAGCATTGTCTCACAGTGCATGACATGGGTTCATCTCAAATGGTACTAAACAAGAGATGTGCTACAGGAACATACCTAATGCAATTCAGCCGCCAATGGGCATTCAGCCCATGGGACCGGACAGAGCTAGGCTGAGGTAAAACCCTCCTGAAAGACATCTGGTCTTCAACCACAACTGTTTCATTCTATAAATCCACTCATATTGGTTTGCACTACTTGCTAATATAGACACAACCATTATCTGCTCTAACATTTGCAGAATTTATGCATAAGCTTGTATTTTGCTGCTCAAATATTATTTGGATAATCATGACTGAGCTCCACTTCCTTCTGGAATTCCTCATGTTTCAACTCCAGACCGGAGCCTGCCATCGATTTCCTGTACATTTCATTCCATAGCTTTTGATCAATGCTAGAACTTCTCAAGAGGTATACAAGTGTGATTTTCCCCTTGATGTGCAAAATGCACACAAATCTTGTTCCTCAGTACTGAGCTTGATATCATTTTTACCTTAGAAAGAGAGCTTCCAAATTGCCTGTGTTCCTCAGTACTGAGATCAAGTGCAATTTTGCAATAATGCTGTCCTTTGCTTATGTAGCCTTTTCAGCTACACAAGCTGCTGGACCACAAAGAAGAAAACTGATTAAAATTTGTCAAATAACTATTCAGATTTGCTAGCAGGATTATTGATTTGGAGCATTCAGTTAATTTGTCGTAGCTGAAAGTCTTATCTCTTGTCTGCTGCAGCTATGAAATACTTTTATTTCATTTATCCTTGGTTGATTTCAAGCTAACATTCATAGAGATAGGATAGTTATTTTTCTTTTTGACGATCAGAGAGTAGCTGAAACAGTATTTGCATCTTTTTCATGCATAATATACACAGATCATCTTCTTAACATGACTGTTGGTGACTGTATGGCAGTATGTAATTACCTCAAAATCACTGTTCTAAAACTTTCTTTGGGGCATAAAGATTCATAGTTGGTGTAAGATTTCAATAAGATGTAAACAACAAAGTTCTTTATGAAAGGATAATATTTTTATTATAATCACTTACTTGACTGAATTGCCTTTGTTTCTACACAGAAAAAAAGCACAGAAAAAAGAATATTATATCTTTTTAGCAAGCTCATCTCACAGGTTTGAGGCCTTTCTGCGGGATAGGAAACAATATTCTTCATTTATTCACACCAAGCCTTCTAATTTCTCTCATTTCTTTCTGCCAATACTTATGAAAAACTTCACATCCAGACTGAAAGAACTTCCTTGGTCGGGCCGCAGCATCGCTGTACTGCCTACAGCCAGTATCTTACACAACTGTGTGCTCTGGTTCAGAATGTTGTGATGGATTACAGTGTTGGCTTGACACTGTCTTCTGGGATGAGCTAAGATTACTATTGTTATCATTAGCTTTATGCTGGGGTTTTGTTGTATTATACACTGAGACACAGATAATGACTATCAAGTCAAAGAATTTACTTCTGCTTGTTACCACAAAATACGAACAAAAGTTGAAAGGAGATTATAGTTTCTCTGCTTTTAATGTATTTGTTTTAATTGAATGTGATAGTGGGGAATCTAAAGGGAAGATGCAAAAATCGGATGTTTACATTCAGCAAAAGAAGCATGGAAGAAAGTACCCAAAAGTACACTGGTGAGAGAGAGAAAAGAGTAGTATTTTCAGTCAGTTCTAATGTCAGTGGTGGAAAGAGCAGAAAAATGATAATGTGTGTTGGGAAAGGATTTGTGATGATGTTCTGAAGGAGAGGCTACAGGTGACCAATGAGAGTGGGCATGTCAGTGGAATGAGAAAGGAGATTTCTACTGTCTCGGGGCAACAGCAGGAGCCTGGGAATGTCTTGGGCTGTGGCAAAAGGAAGGAGCAAAAGAAACAGAGTACGGAGCAGGGAGCACAGCCGAAATCCAAGAGATGGCCATGGGCAGCCAGCCTGGCCCAACTGGCAGAGACTTTCAAAGAGCCAAGGAGGGCTCTAAAGAGTTTGCTGCAGCTTGGAAAATCACCGAGCTGGCTGAAAGCGGACCTGGAAACAGGGGCCTGTCTGCAAAGATGCACAGGGCAAGCTGGGAATTGTTATTTCTGTCCTGACTGACCATGTTTGGAGTCTTTTCTGTTTAAAAAGTTAATTATTCTAGTTTATATAGAAATAAAATTTGATTTCTTGGTTTTAAAAGCCTTCAATATTTGTTAGTAAATTCACTGTAGATCTGAGCAGATTCATCTCCAAGTTTTGGTTAACTTGGGCTTAGAACTTTTTAAAGGAAGCTTTTGAGAGAGAAGGTGAAATATTAACCACTCTTTTATTATGAAAAACGCATTAGAAATCAGGATATTGCATTACTTTCCCAGGTGATAAACTGTAACTGACAGCTCATGTCCAGGAGAAGTGTGACTTGAAGAGGAGCTGGAAGCTTACCCTGTATGCCATTCCCAAGGGGAGCACAGCTCGCTCGGTACAGGGCTCTAATCCCCACCTGCAGGATATTCAGATTCATAACACTGTGACTTAATCTCACTGTGGTTTGCTTGGCTGTTATGCCTAACAGTTTCTTCTGTTGCTGTTTATAAGAAGTAAATGGGTTTATATACAATCTGACCTGCAGTAATTCTGATGCAGTAAGGTGATATCGATAACTCGCTTGACTTGATACTTGTTGAATAGTTTAGCTGAGGTTTGTTTCTAGATAGCTAGCTATCCAGATGAGCATCTTGTATTACTGCCTATTGTCATGGTTACAGGACTGGCTGCATCTCTTCTTCGCTCTCTGAGTTTTCTGAGTGCAATATGAGGGCTGTCCTTGCCTGGGGTACAATACAGCAAATCATCAGCTAGCAGAATTGGATGTAGCACAGTGGCCTGTAAATGAGCATGGGCTCATTTCAACACATCTAATAGAATTAAAATGTGTGCATTGGATGCGCTAATATTAGCTCTTAACTACTAGTAAGTGGGAAGCTAACTGAAGCAATTATGTTTTCTTAGGTCTGTGCAGTCAAGTCTTGGTTTTAATTAGCCCTTTGAAGTGTTACCAGAATTCCCTGTCAGGAAAAAATATTTATATGTATGCAAACACATCAACACACACAAAATACTGAATTATTTATATGACTATATTATATAAACAGAAGATTCTCAGAGCAGCTGCTAACCCCTCACACTGATCTGTAGAGTAGTGAGCATTTCTTATGAAAAATAATCAAGTCTTTGGTGAAGGACATGCTGTCTGTGTCCATGTTATCTATGTCTGAACTGGCCACAGTGAAATGCCATGCAGTCCCTGGGCCAGATTATCATGGATGGAGTGAGATGCACTTCGCTTGTACAAGAGAAGCCACAATGTACTTTATCGATATAGAACAGGGAGTTAATGAAATTCAACAGTAAATACAGCAGTGATTTAACAAGGTTCGATGGCAAGGTACACTTGGTTATTTACTGCATAGAGGGCATGGTCAGACAAAACAGTCAGGGAGCTCCTCCCGTTGAGACACCGTGTTCAGAAAGGACCCCCTCACATTCTGTACTCCTCAGAGAGGAGTCCACGTGTGGTTGGATCCAATCCTAGTCCCAGAGTTGGTCAACACTTTATGTCTAAAGGATTGCATGTGCACAAGCAGTCCTTTCTGTCACTTAGTTAAGATATAAAAGTTTCAGTGCTTATTCCCAGTTCACTTCCCGAGTACCTGATGCAATAAGGATTCCCTCAACCTTGAGGAGTAACCTTGAGAGGTGTCCCTACTCAAGGGGAGATCGTGGCACGCAGCCCACTGTCATTTCAGGAGAGCCCAATGGGCCCTGGACTGTCCACTGTAGAGTAAGATTATTAATCTATAGTCATATTTGCATACCAGCAAGACATCTGGGTCAATGTTCCAGACAACCCTTGGCTACCATGTTGTCATCTGTCCCCCAAAGTCCAGCCTAAGCTGAATGGGGCCATCATGGCCCTCACTGGTGGTTATAGCTTAAGCAGGGGTAGGGGTAGCACACCATCACACCCTGAAGATGCACTGCCACAGCACAGGACCTCCTGGCTACTCTCCCAGCAGCTGCAGAAGGAGATATCTGGAAATGTGTGTGCATGGCCCTCCGCATGGCCTCTCCAGCCAGAGCATCACTAACATTTTTCCTTTTCACTTTACTTTTTTCCCTATGTGCAAGGATTTTTTAGAGATCTTACTGCTTTTATTTCTTTAAAAATCTTACAGGATGGCTGACTTAATTGGGCAGAAATAATATTAATGACATTCACATGATTAAAAGAGTTATATGGAAAGGAGGATTTTGCAGTAATTCACAAGTTTTTTGCAATACCAGTTTCTTTCACCTGCAAGTTTTTCTTTCCCCCATTTTATTTATTGTTTCTGCATATTGTATGTGGGGGTTTTTTAGTTATTTTCTGCTTTCCCTAGAGATTTATAAGCCTGTATGTATGATGTCTAAGATGGTCAAAAAGTGACTTAACTGTTGAAGGCAGGATGTCTTGGTAGGTGTGCCAAGTATTTCTACAGATGAGGCCTAAAAGAACAGCAGGTACTCTGGTCACGGATTGCAAACTGTGTTTTAACTTTCCCACATTACAAAATACATGAATGCCAGTTTAGATTTTAAATGTATTTACCCCAAATGTTTTGATTTCTAGGAACTTTGAACCAAAAGAACTGGGGAAAGAAATATTCAGCCTGCAATGGTGCCAAACAATCTCCTATTAATATAGATGAAGATCTCACTCAAGTAAATGTGAATCTGAAGAAACTTAAATTTCATGGATGGGAAAAGGAAACTTTGGAAGATACTTTCATTCGCAACACTGGCAAAACAGGTAAAAAGTCAGATTTCATGTTTGGAGTTAAATGAAGTCAGAAAAGTGATATAGGACAATCAACCAAGGACTTCTGATGAAACATTTTCATTTCACTTTTCTTTAGCTTGTGGATTCTGAATTTATCCATTAAATAAAAAAAACAGGTGATGACAGTAGCCAAGCATAATAGAGAAATCACTAAAACACAAATGAAAATTAAGTGCACAGACAGATAGAGCCAAAGCAATCACATTGTTACTGTCATTCATCATGAGCACTTCATTGAAGCTAAACAGTAATTTAGCATTTGCTATGAAATAATTCTAATTATTACTACATATCTAGAACCTGTTAACGAGTATACAAAAATGATTTTTTAAAAATATAAATAAATTACCTGCTCATCTGGAAGCACTTCATGGGTGAGTTGTTTCAAAAAACTCAGGATGGGATTAATCTCACATACACGTAGACACCTTTAATGTAGACACTTGTCTCTGAATTACTCATTTAGACTTTTTCATTCAGTCAAAGAGAAATAATAGGTGCTTTCATGGTCCGATTTGTCTTCCTTATCTTAGAAATGTATTTTAGAAAGAAGTGATTTATGCCTACAAGTGCCTATTCCTCCCAGCTATAAAATAAGTTTATGGTGGCATTTACATTGTCAGACAAATCTTGGTGCAACTGCTTTGCTGTATGAACCCAGGATAGCAGTAACTAAAAGCTGCTTGTTGGAAGTACTGTTTCTTGTTTTGCGCTTTGGTTTGGAGGAAGGAATCTCTTAACTGTCTTTGACTTTCTACCAGTTCTACTGGATCTCTAGACCAACTATTCTATTCTATTCTATTCTATTCTATTCTATTCTATTCTATTCTATTCTATTCTATTCTATTCTATTCTATTCTATTCTATTCTTATTTAAAAAAAAATGTTTTATTTTACTTTATTATCATTGTTCCTAATTTCTGTTCTTGGCCCAATCATGTACTTCATACATACTACTCCACAAATTACTTACTTCCCTCTTGCCCTGCTAGATGAGATAAATAGTGCATTTGTCTTTTCAAGACATCCCTAAACATTCTTTAAAGTCCATCAAAGTGAACTGACCTCTTCCTCATCTACAGCGATTCTGGTATTGTAAAAGGAACTGCTAAGCTCTGCAGTTAAAATTGTCTTCAAGCTCTTGAGGAAAGGAATGTAATGAAACTGAACTCCATTGGTGCTGTTTTAGCAAGAGGTCAAACAATTCACAGTCACTGGAGGTGGGAAAGCCAAATGTGGGACTTCAGTCTATTCCACCCTGCTCATTCCCTCCAGAAGACAAGTGTTCTGTCCCATCCGTGATTTGTGTATGTTTGTGTCCAGATGAAGACCTGTGATCACCTGCTCCCTTGGGAGATTGTTCCACAGCCAAGGGATCTCACAGACAGGACAGTCCTCTTAGGAACTGGCTAAAATTTTATTTTCATGTGTTGCCTCGTGATTTGTATATGGAATTATGATAATAATGGTGGTGGGGTATTTTCTCTTTTGTTAAAAACACAGGGGCTTTTATGTATTTCAAGAATCCTCTTTTATTAGACAGTCAGATTGGTAGTTAAGCCAGTTTTCTGAGCTTTTTAGCATCGTTCTGTGGCTAGTTTCAGACAACAGGAGACCAATATAATAGTGCACTTCATTAGATGACTATTTTATGAATTGCAGCATGAAATGAAATGTATTTCTCCGTGCTGATAGTCAATTACCACACTTCTTACTTTGTTTAAATAACCAATATCCTGTCAAATTGCTTATGAAATACAGGGGAAAAGGCATATCATATTTACCTTTTAGCACCTAATAGTGAAATATGAGAGTCATGGATGCCTTGTCTGGCTTTTATATTGACACTCATTTTTTTTTTCCCTCTCTCTCTCTTTGTTCAGTGGAAATTAATCTGACAAATGATTATTATGTAAGTGGAGGTGGCTTAGACACTATATTCAAAGCAAGCAAGATCACTTTTCACTGGGGAAAATGCAACGTGTCATCAGATGGATCAGAACATAGTTTAGAAGGGCAAAAATTTCCTCTTGAGGTAAAGTATGGATTAGATTTTGATGATTTTAACAATTTGACATTCTACAGAAAAGTAATACTGTTTACTAAATACCTTTGTTTATCACTTGAGTAAAGTCTATTTGCAAATATAATAATTCGCTTAAATACAAATAAATAATATTTAAATTATGCATTTTAGAAGGGCAGTGTAAGGCATTATTCTGTGTCATCTTGAGAATCTCTAAACTGCATTTTCGCACTCATCTTCTAAAATGACATTAGCAATCAGTTCTGCTAATCTGACAAAGTTCAAGCTCCCACTAACAGTTAAAATCCTACGAGTTTGGCCCATCATATTGCATGGCACTTGGTTGTTTAAAGTGTAAATGGACTTTTCAAAGCTGGGGCTTTGCTGAGAGCCTAGGTGTGGCCACGTTCACGGGAGGCCAGGCCAGCATACCTCTGGCTGATTTGTCAGAATAGCTCACAGCAGCATGGGAATGGAGTGGAGGAGAGGAGCAGCTCTCACTGAGATCTATGAGGGCACTCTGCAAACCAAAGTTTCAGCTCTCAACAGGGCACTATGATAATTTTCCAGCTAAAAAGACGTAGTTGTGGTTGGCAACTGTGCTGCTCCTCACTTTGACCACTTTGAACTTCTATGTCAGATCAAAGCCACAGAGCCAAATTTGTCCTATACTCCATGGAGAACTGTGAGCCAGGAGCTTTCCTTGGGCAGTGTCGTTTCCTTTACCTCATTAGCCATTTAAAAATTCCCACTCACGCTGCACTTGTCCTGCCAAGGCATCAAAGAGAGTATTCTCCTCAGTCACCATCACACGAAAAGCTATTGGAGCAGAATCCTCCCCTATTCATGTTGGTAGTCCAGCGCTGGAGGAGATTTCCCAGCTGCATCCAGAGAAAGAGAGGAAGGGGTGCAACAAACCCAGTGCCCATGACAGCAGTTAAATGTGGGCACAAAATACCTGATAATCTTTTATTACCTATGCTTCTCTACACTTGCTACAAGGCAGATGCAGTAAGGACATCCTGCCTTATCATTCATGTTTTAACACTGATTTCAAGATTAATCTCACCCGAGTACTGTAGGTTAGATATCCAGTATCAGCAAGTTACCTCATCTTACTGTATTGTCCACGGAGAGTATTGTACTCCTTGAAAGGATAACTCCTGCATGCCTAGTGGTTTTCCAGGAGAGATTGCTAATAGATAGCTAACAGATGATAAATTCCATTCTATTTCAGATAATGTATGTGAGATAGATTTAAAAAAACATATATTTGTAATTAAATTTATTGCTTGGACATGTTTTCTCGAAATAGGAATATAAATAACTATGTTGATTAATTTTTAAAATTTTTTTGTATAAGTAACATTTGAATATATTTTTATTTGCAGATGCAAATCTACTGCTATGATGCAGATCAGTTTACAAATTTCGAAGATGCAATTAAAGGAAATGGAAAGTTAAGAGCTTTATCAATTTTGTTTGAGGTAAACAAAATATATCTTTGTGTCATTAAACAATCTTCCTTTGAAACATGGCAGATGTTCAAACTGAATTTAACTGGTTCCAATGTGTGATCACTGAGTTAAAAATTTTCGTATATTTATTCTTACAGAAAAGCAAATGGGCAAAATATGTTTGCTGTGCTTTAAGTCATCTATAGTTTTGGTGGTAAACTGCAACTTACTTTTTTTTTCTTGAAGCCTGTACTGCTAAAAAAATGCAATTTCTTTTTAACAGATTGGACTAGAAGATAATCCAGATTATAATCCAATCATTAATGGAGTAGATAGTGTTAGTCGTTTTGGTAAGTCTGCCTCCATATTTTATTGATTACTGATTAGACTAAATCCCATTTCAGTGTAATTACAAAACCTTAAAGACATCAGGGAGCATGGTTCTCTAGAGCTCAGCCATGCCTATTTTGTTAGAAACAGCAAAAGTCATCTGGATAGACTAGAGATCTGGGTGATCACCAACCATATGAAATTTAACAAGAGCAAGTGCTGGATTCTGCACCTGGGACAGGGTAATCCTGGCTGTGTGTACAAACTGAGGGACAAGAGACTGGAGAGCAGCCCCACAGAAAGAGATCTGGGTGTTTGTTTTGATGGCAAGTAGAATATGAGTCAACAGTATGCCCTGGCAGCCAAAGAGGCCAACCATGTCCTGGGGTGCATCAAGCACAGCATAGCTAGCTGGTCAAGGGAGGTGATTGTACCACTCTACACTGCACTAGTGCAGCCCCACCTTGAGTACTGTGTGCAGTTTGGACACCTCAGTATAAGGACATCAGATTATTAGAGTGTGTCCAGAGAACGGCAACCAAGATGGTGAAAGGTCTTGAGGAAAAGACTTGTGAGGAGCGGCTGAGTTCACTTAATTTGTTCATCTTGGAGAAGAGAAGGCTGAGGGTGACCTCAACACAGTTTACAACTTCTTCAAGCGGAGCAGCAGATGGGGAGGTACTGATCTTTGGTGACCAGCAACAGGACACAAGGAAATGGTGTTAAACTGCATTAGGGGAAGTTCAGATTGGACATTAGAAAAAGGTTCTCCACTGAGACAGTGGTCAGTCACTGGAACAAGCTTTTCAGGGAAGGAGCACAGCACCAAGACTGCCAGAGTTCAAGGAGCATCTGAACAATGCTCTTAGTCATATGGTTTAGTCTTAGGTAGTCCTGCAAGGAGGAGGGTGTTGGACAAAATGATCCTATGGGTCCCTTCCAACTTGAGATGTTCTATGATTTATTTACCCCAAGACTGAATATTTGTAACAACAGCAGTAAGTGTAAATTAATAAATATAACTATCATGAGAAATTTACAACTCTTCAAATATTAAATCAAGAGAAATGTCTGATTTATTCTGTGAATTTTCTTAGTCATACATTTCTGGATTTTTATATGTGGTTGGAAGCCAAATAACCCCATTGAAGCCATCCAAGATTTGTCATACAAGCGTGAGACCATCTGAGTATCAGTATTCAGTACACTTAGTGGAGATTAATTTTTTTTTCAGTAGCTCCTGTGTAAATCTGAAATAATCCAATTATATTATATTTGTACCAGCATTATTCAGACCAAATTTTGACATTTTGGTGTTTTAGAATTCCTCATAGTTTTACGTCAGAGTACATGGACATCAGGGTGGTGGATGAGGAGGTCTAGGCTCTGTTTCTAACTCAGTTTCATGGTGGCTTCATCGAGAATAAACATGAATAATTACTGTCTTAAACAGGGATATTTTTTTTACATCATGGCCATGACCTTAAGTAAATGGCTAACTTTGTCTCAGTTTTCCTATATGTAGTGATACTTGAAATTTGTAAAGCCCCTTAAGATTGATAGGCTGAAAATGTAAAAAGCTATTAGTCCACTATTTTAAAAGCTTTCAAAAGTATGAAACTAAAATCAAAATGATTTTTCTCCAGAGAACAAACACTATTCAACAAATATAAAAGGGAGCAACTTCCATAAATTACAGACAGAGTAGGGAGGAATATAAAGCAGTTAAGATTCATGATCTTTGTGTGCCATCTTCTATGAAATACAAAGGAGAATGAGTAATAAATCAAGGCAGATACTGTCCTACAGCCTTGGAAGGAGCTGTAAAACCATCAGCAGCAAGATTCAAAATACAGCCACTACATGGTACTTCAACAATGAGTAGAACATCATTTTCCTGAATAAAATGCAAATGAACTCTGAAAATTCAGGTCATGACTAAATCAAGTTATTCCTTCTGAAGAAAAATGAATAGCACATGATCTGTCCTTGTCAGTCATATCTGGATTGTGCTTATTGGAATCCCAGTTGCTGAGTTCTCAGGCTCTGCAGAGGAACAGTCCTGTTCCTTCCAGACAAACTCTCTCTTTCTCATCATTCTTTGTAGCTGTTTGATTTTAAAATCTAGCCTATCAAGCACATTAAAGAGCATTTTAAAATCCAAAGATGCAAAATGTATGACAGGATTTTTACTATAAATGAGAAGTTTCTTGTCCCCAAGCATCTATATAAAACGGACTGGCCATTTGTTTTTACTGAATGAAGAATGCATTAACTAAGGATATACCAGACAGCAGTGATAGCTTCTGTCTGAAGGATTAACATGTTGACGAGGAAATAGAACAGAGTGGTCATACGCTCCTGGAGGAGGTCTTCGCATCATTCTCTGCTTTGTGTAAAGCTGTTACAGCTTTTCACTGTATTATCACCATTTTAAAAACCCCTAATCCACAGAAATTCTGGTTCTGCCATCATGAGTAATATAACTCTCTGGTCTAACACAGCGACAGTACCCCAAGCACTGATTTCTTGCAAAGGTTAAGATCCTGCAAGAAACTCAAGGACTCAACCAAATTCAGGGAGAGTTTGAAGCCATGTCATGAGACCAAGAACAAAGAATTAACTTTTTTTTTTTTTTTCTTTAAGGTTCACGAGTGAGACAAAGATTTGGCATCTTGGACATTTACAAGTAAATTTACAGATGAGCCAATTCTTGTGAACCAATGTACTGATTATATTTGACTGGAGTAACTCATTATACCTTCCCATATAAACAAAGTTTTTATTGAGCAATACTTCTTCAAACTAAATAGAAAAGGCTCAGCAATTTATTTGTATGCTAGTCTCTCTAGAAGTCAAATTTTGAATAGCCTCAAAACTAGCACGTTCATATAATAGTAACTCTTTCGGACAGTGTGATTTCTATTTATTCATTGCTTCTGCAGTATTTTAACTATCTGACTCTAACTTTTTTTTTCAGGAAAACAGGCTGCCTTAGAACCATTTATTTTGCTGAACCTTTTGCCGAATGCAACAGACAAATACTACACTTACAATGGGTCTTTATCAACTCCTCCCTGCTCTGAAACGGTTGAATGGATTGTGTTTAAAGACACCATTAGTATTTCTGAAGACCAGGTAATTCATTTAATGTATTAAAACCAAACAATTGTACATAATACCAAAGAAAAGCAGTTGCTATGTATGTGGTAAAAGCTCATGGCATTCATTGCCAGCTCAATAACCTGGCTTTTCTTTTGTCTAGTTTTAAATTTTTAATGCAGCCATTAAATTAGAAAGCATATATGTTAATTGAGTGTGTTACCTTTTCCCTTTTTCAGTTCAGGACTAGATTCTCAGTCATTTCTTCCCTTAGAACGGAGTAAGAACATACCTCCTAACTCTGCAGGCTGTCTGGACTTCTAGCCCAGAAAAAGAGGAGTGCAAAACACT
>NW_010319739.1:86014-88095 GCF_000700745.2 Antrostomus carolinensis
GCAGAGCATAGCTCCAGTAGCAGAGTGGTTGAGAAATACAGGTGGAGTAAACCATTAGATGCACTGCTGGTGCAAAGGATCCAAAGTTCCGTGCCACCTGGGAGAGCTCACTTTACCCAACATCTTTTCCCCAGGATTTTTGGCTGTTAGAAGAATCTGGTTAATTTGTTATGACTTCTGACTTCTTTTTTTCCTCGCCTCTTCTAGTTAGCTGTATTCTGTGAAGTCCTCACAATGCAGCAGTCTGGCTATGTTATGCTGATGGACTACCTGCAAAACAACTTTCGAGAGCAGCAATATAAGTTCTTTGGGCAAGTGTTTTCCTCTTACACTGGGCAAGAAGAAATTCATGAAGCAGGTATTTACTGAATAGTTATTCCTCTCTTCACAGGTTGAAAGACAATTTACAGTCCAAGATTCATCCTATGATAGTAATTTTAAATTGTATAGAAAGTAGCATGTTGTATTATTACTCATAAACCTATCACTTCAGAGAAAAAAACTAGCAATCATAAAACATGTCGGATTAAATGGAGTGGAAAATTACATGCTTGTCTTGACCAAACGTTCAGTGAAGATCACGTCAGTTCAAGCTTTCTTGCACTGCCCTTTTAATGTGTTTCAGACTTAAACAAAGCTGCCTTTCAGCAGCTGCAAGAGGATTTTGCCTTACAAACCCATTTAGTTCTGTTGTATAATGTGGATGCTTTTCCAACAGAGGCTGAAGTGAGGTCACCAAATTAATTTCACATAGTCTGCTGAGAAAGTGATAGATGGAGAGAATCCCAGAAGGCGGATTCTGTTCTTTGTTTTACTTAAAACCTCCGGGAAGTTTGTGAAGGTTATATGACCAAAACAGTACATTATGTAATGGGAAACAAGATTTAGCACTAAATATGGAACTCAGTGATTTCTATACTCACAAGCACAGTGAGTAAACATCTGATTTGGGGGCATTATGTTACTACTTGAGTGCAATTTAAGTAGATTCTTAAACTCAGTTGTGCTTAATTAGACATAGACAGATGACTAAAGCATGTGGGTGTTCCTCAGATTAGAAAGAAGTGTGGTTTCATTTTAATTCGCTTTGGTTGGATGGATATTTTTTTCCTACTGGAAGGATACTATGTATGAAACTCGTGTACAAGCTGGGGGATATTTATCATTCAAAACTGCTGGAGGGCTGGGTCCCCTGCACAAGTACATCACACTGTTTCACCACAGTGCTTCACAGGATAGCTTTACTGCTTCATTTCTATAACCAGTTAGTGATATTTCTGTTTTGACCTCAGCTTCTCATGAATTCTTCAGATATGTGCCTAGGATATGATTTTTTTTTGCATTGGTCTAAGCCAAGAAATATCTGTTCTGGCAGGTTTTATTTGTTTAGGTACTAAGTGGCTCTTGAAATTTTGAAGTTTGGAGGAGTGTGGAATTGACCTGCAGCAATCAAGCAAATTATCACAATTAAATAAATTTCTGTTTCTAAATGGATTTACAATGGACATTGTTGATTTGGCCTAATTTAAAGAGAGATCATGCTTCCCCAAATCCCTTTGTTTAATGAAGTTCTCCATGAAACAGGACACTTTTCTTATATCCATGTTGTCAGAAGGAAATTAATCTTCTCAGTCCTTTATAAATAGGAGTCAATCTATAGTGAAGAAATGTCATAGGCAAAGGACCTTTGAAGACAGAGACCAGGAGTTCTTCTGTCATCTGCGTTCCACTTGCCTCCCAGGTGGTTGCACTACAGCCATGACCTTGGCCTTAATCTTTCAGCTCAGTTGCTGCAATAGAAGGAAGCTACTTTCAGCAGTGCTATCCTAATCTAGATTTCCATAGAGACTAACAAGAAGAAAAGATGGGTAGTACTGTTTAAGAAAGGCCTCTGCTTCCTTCTGTCTACTCCATGTGCTGACAGCTAAAGGAGTTTGTTTTCATATGCTGTCCCAAAGCAGTGTGTGAATTGGAACTGCATAGGGTGTTGCTTCTAACCAGTCCCATTTATGCACTATATCAAAGAGAGATTCTATGAATTTTCTATCATGTCTGTGAGTTTGGTACCCATACAGATAAGG
>NW_010319739.1:88122-90926 GCF_000700745.2 Antrostomus carolinensis
TTTCTACATTGACTTACACTATTTAAAATTAGAAGGCCCTTCCTCTTCATGTAATGATAAAATGTGTTGTGCAGAGCATCCAAAATTTCTTTTTGTGTAGACTTGTGTAGTACCAAACAAATGGATTTCAATCTACCGAGTTTAAGACAAAAGTGTCGTGCACTCACATTACTATGGCAGCAAACACATGTTGTATTTATTCCAAACTAGGTATTTAAAGTAACAAATCATAGGTTAAAAATTCTGCTTTGACCATAAACAAAGAGGGACAGAAAGGGATCACTAAAATTTCAAGTCTTCCTGTATATATATTTCACATTTCTGTTAATATTTATGTGCATTGTGTAAATGCAACATCACGTACACATACATACACATATTTATGTACACACGTGTATATACGCACACAAATGCAGTTATAGGATTTGTTTAATGTAGAACATTAGGGGAGTATTTATGTTTTCACTTACATTTTAAGAGAAAAAAAAAAAAGCCCCATGAATCATTAAACTTAAATGTTGAGATGTAAAAACTGTAACATGAATGCCTAAGTCCCTGAGAGGAAATAGGCTTGTGTATTTCATGTTTAATGTTGCAAAGTTCTTGTAGTCAACAGAGAAAAAATAATCTTTGAAATCCCTTTAGATGATGCAAGAGAAATGACAAGAGTGGGTCTGACTCAAGTAGATAACTGAAAAATTATTTTGTGTTGTGAAACCTAGAATCCCAATTTTCTCCTGTTGGATTCATTGTAGACTCTCATTAGGCAGCAGGATTAAGTGCTTGGTGTATTGCTGTTACTAATACATGGCATTTCTTAAGCAGAGCTAAGTTTCCTTAGAAGGGCTGAAAATCTTTCTATTCCATTATAAACTAATTTCAGCAATATATTGTCAGTTTTCGCACAGTGACAACCTCAAAATTCTTGGTGTACAAGCAGTGCCCTACTGAGGTCGTGAGGAATACTTCATTCCCCAAGCCTGCTTAGTGATAGATGTCATTTTCCTATGTGATATGTATGTATACATATATGTATATGGTTAAGAAGAAGATTAAAATAGCTAATCCTTACAGCCATAATTGAGAATTCAACTCAAAAAGCTTTTTGAAATGGTAATGCTTTATCTCCACCAACCTCTGCTGGCATGGGATTCCATTTATAATAGAAATCATTGTTTATTCCTATAAACCTGAGAACCATTGTAGCGGGTGCTGAGACTGTTACATTATTTCCCATCCGCTCCATTCTTCCTGTGAGTAGGTGCAGAAACACGATTCTTGCTAATCTTCCTGGATTTAGTAAAAATATAAAAAACAATGGGTTCTTAAAATTCAAGACTGACAATATGTATTGGTAAAAATATTTGTCAACCTGTTTTCCCATGGAAAATACAACTGAGTAAGGTTCAGCAATTATTTTAGTTAAATTCTCTTGCAAGACCAAGGGTAAGGACTCATGCCTTCACCATTTCACATACCACAGATGACTTAAATTCACTATAACCATTCTCAGAGTCTCTCAAGATATTTCTTCCTGTGCAGGATACTTTATATGGACATAATGTGCTGGGTGTCCATGCCCAGGTGTTGGTAACAGGGGGTCTGCAGGGCGGGCTCTGTGAGGAGAGGCTGGGGCTGCCCTGGGCTGAACACAGCCAGCTCCAGCCCACCCAGTGCAGGGCACGGCTGAGACCCTCAGCCATGGATGGGGCACCTCAGGGAAAATTTATTTAAGAAAGGGCAAAATGCTGCACAGCAGTGAGGAGTGAGGAAAAAAGTGTGAGGAACAGCCTTGTGACACCAAGGTGAGAGAAGGTGGCAGGGAGGAGGTGCTTCAGGCTCTGGAGCAGTTCCCCTGCAGCCCACAGAGAAGACCATGGTGAAGCAAATTGTCTCACTGCAGCATGTGGAGATGCCATCCAGGAGCAGGCTCCTGGCAGGAGTTATGGAGGAAGCCATGCAGGAGTAGGTTATCTGCCAGGATCTGTGACCCTATGGGGGGACCCACCCTGTAGCAGTCTTTTCGTGAAGGACTGTATCCCATGGGTGGGACCCCACACTGGTGCAGGGGAACATGAGGAGGAAGGAATGGCAGAGGCAAGGTGTTATGAACTGACCACAACCCCTGTTCCCCATCCCCCTGTGCCACTTGAGGTAGGGAGGTGGAAGAGTCAGGAGTGAAGTTCAGCCTGGGAAGAAGGGAAGGGTAGGAAGAAGGTATATGTCGTTTTGGTTTTGTTTCCTATTATCCTAGTCTGTTTTAATTGGTGATAAATTAAATTAATTTCCCCAGGTTGAGTCTGTTTTGCCCGTGATGGTGATAGGTGAGTGATCTCCCTTTTTTTATCTTGACCCATGAGCTTTTTCATCTTATTTTCTTCCCTTGTCCTGCTGAGGAGGAGGAATGAGAGAGCCCTTGCATGGGTACCTGATGGCCAGTCAAGGTCAACCCAGCACACAATATTTACTGTGCTGCTCCACCTCCATCATAGAGATAAGAGTAGACTGGCAATATTGAAGAACTGATGCTTGCCACACAGTGTGACAGGGAGCTGAAAAGCCCTTGAATGTCTTGATCTAAATGATTTCATGGCATCCACAGTTGAAATTCAGGATTTAAAAGGTAAAAATCTCAAACCTAGATTCAACTAAAAGTAGAATAAAGCAACAAATGTGGAAAAATTCCCCAAAATTATCCAGTGCTGCCTCAGAACTACATGTAGTTTTAGTTCAACTGTGACAAGCTCAGAGAAGCTTAAATCCAGGCATAAATTATATATACAGATATATATATATATATATAT
>NW_010319740.1:0-29905 GCF_000700745.2 Antrostomus carolinensis
TTTCGGGTGATGGCGTCTGTGGTGCTGTGGGGCTGGGGAGTTTAGTGCGGGCCCGGCCGTGTGGGGGACTCGCTTCTCGGACAGTCGTTGTTACTGCGAGTTGCCTCCTCCTCGCTGCATCCCCTGGTGATGTACGGAGGGGTCGGAGGTGCTCGACGGACTGCAGAAGAGGCAGGCCCGCCGCCCCTAATGTTGTTGTCAGGCGGGGGAGCGGTCCCCGGGCCCCCCGGAGGAGGTGGAGGAGGAGGTGGAGGTGGGAATAGCCGTGTGGAGCTGCTGGTGTTCGGCTATGCCTGCAAGCTGTTTCGAGATGATGAGAAGGCTCAGTACCAGGAGCAGGGGCGGCACCTTATTCCTTGGATGGGAGACCCCAAGATCATGATCGATAGGTCGGTGTAACACAACCCCCAGACTCTGCTGCGAGCTCTCCTGTTATAGCCTCTTTGTGTTCCCCTCCTTATGCTGTGGGCAAGTGAGGGCGGGGGATGAGCAAAGGGCTCGCTCTGGCACACGCGTGGGGATCTTCTTCACTGGCAGAGCTGGAGGGCAGCTCCTCCAGGGAGAGTGTTGGAGTGCTGGCTCTGTAACGCTGCAGGACCGTCCCCCCGACAGCGGGAACTCGGAGTTCCCCGCTCTGGCAGTGATGGGAGGTTCCCCTCCTGGCAGTCAGTGCGTGTTGTGTCTTTCTGCTCCACTTGTTAGGGTAGGGTTTGCAAGGTGGAATGGAGTGTGTGTATAATCTGTGCCTTTTCAATGCAAACCACAAACATCATCTTTTCTCACTTGGAAACCAAGGGAGCCTTATTGCATGGGAATACTTATTAGGCGCTTCATGTATTCTCTAAGCGAGAGGGTGCAGTGTGGAGAGTGGAAAGGTATTTATCCACCTCAGGGGAAATGGAGTTTCCTGATTTCTTCTATGTAATCTGGCTGCAGACTGTTGCTGGGATGCCCCAAAACCAATTCTTGGCCTAATTATGTTTTTGTTGTGCCATGATTCTCTGTACGAGGCAGAACAGCTTTGGTTTTGGGTGCTTGCTTTTCATATTTTGTGTCAGAGGTGGCTTTTTGTTTTGGTTGTTTTGCAGTAGGTACAGGTTCATGTGCAGAGAGAGAGAGTAATAGAATCTGCTTTGATTTTTCTTCTGGTCTTTTAAGTTGTTTCAGCTGTGCAGAGTGGCATTTAGAAACAAATTTATTCAGAGTGAATTTTCTGGATATCATCCTGGAGAGAGAGAACATGGGAGATCAGGTTGGATATATCTGAGTGGAGCACTGAAAGGACAGTTTCAGAGTTGTGGCTGGCCCTGAAAACCTCAGTGGGAAAGGTGGAAGGATTTTGGTTTGGAAAGGATCACATGGCATACTATAGGTATTTGTTCCCTCAATTTCATCATTGTTTTGGTGCTATACTTGTTTTCCTGGTTTGATTTAGCAACTGCATTTGGCGTGGAAAAAAAAATCAGTAAGGGAAGGTCTTTTAATTTCCTTCCATAAGACTGGAGAAAAAAGTAATGCCTTTGCACTGTTTTGGGGTTCACACCATTAATGATTTTTATGATTGAAATTAATTTGTTAAATCAGAATAAACATGAAGACATGAAAAAACAACCAGAAACGCTTATCGCTGTGGTTAATTCTGCCTTACCTGAGAACAGAAGTGTTGCAATGCACAGTTCTAATCTAGATCACTTTTGTGACAGATTTCATGAGTAGGTAGAGGCCGTTTTTGTGGTCCTGTACAACAGTAACCCAATTTACAGTCATTCCAGAAATTGTTGGGAGCAAAAACTAAGTATGTGCATGTGTGTACATATAATACCAGAAACCCAAATAACCGGCGTTTGTAAGTTGAGGCAGCTTGTCATTACTAATCTTAAAAACTCCTTTGGAAGCTTAGATTCTTTTTATCTCCAGCAGCAGGAAGTCTTCATTTTCTCCATTTTGAGAAAGGCATATTGCTATGAGAAGACATGGGTTGAAGTTTGTCTGTGGACAGAGCTTGATTAACCAGACCTATGTGTTTCATTAACTTTTTTTTTTTTTGCTACAAGGATATTTACTTTCTTTGGTTTTGGTCTAGCAAGTTGGCACAAGAGTTGTGTGTGGGAAGACACCTCAGCGGAGTCAAGTTTACTGTCACTTTACTTTTCAATCAGTTTCTCTTACTGATGTGTAAACATTATCCCAATGCAGTGCTCTTCCTGCAAATGAAATTGTTTCTGCTTAGTAGAAAGGAACTGTACGTCCTTGATCTTGGCCGTTTTTTTACGGTGAACCTCCTTAAATTGCATGTATATGTTACTGTTCCTATGTATGTGTGTCTCTCTATCACATAACCCAGAACTTATTTCCTCAGCCAAATGGCTAGGGGCCGAGCCTAGCCATGATTTTACCTCCAATGGACGCCAAGTTTCTATGGTGAAGATCTCTGCTGAGAGTTCGGGACTAGCAGAAAGAAGCGAGGAAATTTCGACCGTTTGGTTCTTACGGATAGGTATTTATGTTCTCGGGTTTGTGTGAATGTAAGCTATTTGACTTTCCAGAAAAAAACGTATTTTGCAAGTGACAATTGATTGGTTGGTTGAAGCACGTACGGTAAGAGCTGTTAAGGAAATGGATCCCACTTAAAACTATTAAAGGATACTTTGGCCTTTAATTGTAATAATTTATTAGTTTCTCTGAGAGGAATTTAGACTATTAAATTTTCGATAGTTGGTGAGAAATGCTTAGCAAAATTAAAAGTAACTTCTTAAAGGAAATACACTTTAACATGTAAGCTTTTTTTTTTTTTTTTTCATTTTTAATGGGTAAGTATTTAAGTAGTCACATAAACTCAAGCCCTAAGTTTTTTGCATTGACCAGCTGTTTCATCTTGCAGGTACGATGGGCGTGGTCACCTACATGACCTTTCTGAATATGATGCTGAATATTCCACGTGGAACAGAGATTATCAATTGTCTGAAGAGGAAGCTAGAATAGAAGCCCTCTGTGATGAAGAGAGGTATTTAGCCTTGCATACGGACTTGCTTGAGGAGGAGGCGAGGCAAGGTATTGCTCAAGGAAACTTCCTGAGTTTAGCACATGTTTAAATAAAT
The DNA here is from genome assembly GCF_000700745.2 of Antrostomus carolinensis. Classification (NCBI taxonomy): domain Eukaryota; kingdom Metazoa; phylum Chordata; class Aves; order Caprimulgiformes; family Caprimulgidae; genus Antrostomus; species Antrostomus carolinensis. The sequence goes on from NW_010319740.1 coordinate 3,099, forward strand.
GATTTTGAAATTAAATTTACTCCTAATTTTATACTCTCTTTTTTTGATGTTATCTTGACAGTACCCAATGGATTCGAAAAACGGGAGTCTTTGCGTATGTGAGAGGACCTCAGGATAGTTTAAATATAGAGCCACACAGAAATTGCCCAGATTCTGAGGGCAGACTGGGATTTCAGACCCAAAAAACCCCAAAATAAACACATTCTGCTTCTTTTTTAGTGTTGTGTAAATGAAATTCTGTGCTCTGGTATGCGTAATTACATTAGAATGTTTTAACCCTCAGCCTTTATCTCTTCAGGAAGAAATAAATGGTTAGCATATGGACATACTGTGTTTTTCTGTTTAATTTTTAATGACAGTTAAAATGATTAGATGAAAACATCTAATTTAAAAACTAAAGTAAGAAATCTTTTTTCTTTTTTTTTTAATATAACAATTTAACTTTTAAATATGTTCTAATGATTGGTAATTGCATTTTTGTTCAAGAGGAGGAATATAAAAGACTGAGTGAAGCTTTGGCAGAGGATGGTACCTATAATGCAGTGGGATTCCGTTATGGCAGTGATTATTATGACCCTTCAGAACCCACTGAGGAGGAGGAACATCAGCCTGCAAAACAAAGAGGTAAGGGGTAAAATTTTACAGTAGGTGTTAATGTAGAAGAAGAACATAGCACTTGTGCGTGTCTCATTTGCAGCTGAAGGTTAAGTATGTGTGTTTCATGAGAATGCAAGTAAAGAATCTCAGAGCATTTCAGCAGAGTCTTTATGGAACCGTGTTACTGAGTTTCTTTCAAACTTTGCTCTTGATATGCTTAAATGTTTTCCTTTTACAATGTAGTCAATACTACGGTAGTCAGGACAGGACATTAAATTCTGCTGTCTTGCACATTATTACTCAGATAAAACTAGTAGTTTGTCACATGGCTCTCTGTTAACGCTGTGTTTCTTGGTCAAGAAGGAAAAGATCATTACAAACATAGAATAGGCATTAACAAGAAGTTTGGGGTTTTTTTTAAGTCAAGATTTTGTAATCTTAATAATTATAAACAAGTCTGTCTTCAACATAGTGTGTCCTCTTTTTTTTTTTTAAGTCAAGATTTTGTAATCTTAATAATTATAAACAAGTCTGTCTTCAACATAGTGTGTCCTTCTCTGTGAGCTTAAAAAATGCAGAATTCAGGTTCTCATGTTCCCATCTGTAATTACAATAATTTTGCACGTTTAACATGAAGTCTTAAGGAAGCTTTCAAGTGTTATTGAGCTATATCTTAGTTAAAGTTAGGGTTGTTTAATTAACAACTGGATTGTCTAACTACATATTGGTGGGTTACCATGGTATGAGATGTGCTTTTTTTTTTACCACAGCGTGTGATACAAGACAGGGTCATTTTCAGTGCCAAAGCTTGTTTGGTGTATTTTTGCTGCTGTGTGTAAGAGGTTGTGTCAGGGCAGTGTCCCTGCCACTTGCATTCTACCAAGGGTTTCTCCTCTACTTGTCAGTACCGATGCCATGTCTTTTCTGGGGTTTATTTTGTTTGGTTTGTTGCTCTTTGCCTGGTAGATTCCATAACCAATTAGTTTGTACATTCTCTTTACACAGAGGTTTTTGAATGTTTCTTGTTCTGGGTGTGTTTTTCATGTTGTGTGGATCTGTGTATATATTGGGATGAGCCTACTTAAAAATTGGGGATGGTAGAGAAGAACAAGTTTGTAGTTTGGCTCCCCCATCTTTCTCTGCTGCGTAGAGATTAAAAAGGTGGATACCCCCTCTCTATTGGTCGCTAAAAAGGAAATCTTCTGAACCTTATAGGATGTCTGTATTGTAAGGAGGCCTTTGCAAAACTGTGCAGAAATGTGCCATAATGTTACAGAATCTACCTTGGACCAGTTGTGTAAGGAATAAATAAAAATTCCTGTTTCATTTGGTAAGAGAGCTGTTGTGAGTTCAAGTTCTATCTGGGTTACTCCACATTATTTTTCTTTCCTAGAATGATGAGATATCTGGAATGATGTATTTCAGCCATAATTAAGTAATTTTTGGGAATAATGCTAAAATGTGGTGACAGTCATTGGCAAAGAGAGATCGAACTACTCAGTCTTCTAACAAGTTACTATTTAGTTAATATTTGATTCAGCATAGAAGTGTCATGCTAAGCCATGACAAAATCTTGCAGTGTAATGTGAGAATTCTCAGTGCTGTTGATGAGAAGTAGAGTCCTTATAGCAGGTCACTGGAACATTATCTCAGCTCTGAGCTTTCTAACCAAAGTCTATCTTCTAGAAAATTTTTAGTAATGATGAATAAGGGGCATTTTCTAGTAACTCTTGGTAGTTCTTGGGGAAAAAATACTCGAGGCACAAGTGAGACAGAAACATCAGTATTGTGTTTTGCAGTAATTGAACTGTACAGACTTTAAATAGATTGCTATATGGTAACAATTTCCAGTAATACAGGACTATAAATTCTTAAAATTATTTTTTTATAAATCATAGTAGAGTAAAATCCAATATTGGAAGATGCAGAGAACAGTAATGTGAGTTACAGACTGTAGCTCTGTGAACACCTTAAGTGTTAGCTGGAACTGCTGCCAAGCAAACCAGGCTTACTCTGCTTTGTCTGCTGCTTCTTCCTCCTTTCCTTGATGCTAGAATTTGTGTGTGCCTTTGTGGAGTTAAATTATTTGAGTTCATTTAAAAAAAAACCCAACAACCTGCCAGAGAGCAACAAAGAGGTTAGCTCTCTGGCATGGCTAAGAGCTTGTATGCAGTAATTGCTGTGACACCTCATGCATGATTCAGCTGTTCTGCTGTCTGTGTCCATAGTTCCCACAGTCAGGTTTTCATGCAGTTTGTGCTGTCTAATTTGTTCGGATAATACTGGAATATATTTTCTATTAAAGTTAGTAGAGTAGATAATGCTAAAAGTTACTTTAAAAAGTTACTTTTCACTTTGATTATTAAAAAAATTTGTAAAGCAAAATATTTTCAGAGGAACATTTCTAGTATACCAAATAACAGAATGTAATACAAATTGACTGTTATAAAATAATAACTACTTCAGATGAGTAGTTCACGTGATAAATCTGTTAAATATTTGAATATGTTAAACTTGGTATGAAAGGAACTATACTAGCTTTAGACTGAACTCACAGCTGAATGGCAACATTTATTTTAATCAATTATTAAGGCAGCTACTGGTTTATCTCTGTAGGTGGTGAAGGCTGATTTTAGCCTCCCTATATAGGACACTTGCTTGTCTTCAGCACTGTAGTCAGGGCTAAGGTTCATAAGATTTTATTCTTCCTGGTACCTCTATTAAGACATAATTTATGCAAACTGAAATAAACTGCCCGTAATACCAGGGAGAGGAGCCGTATTTAAATGTCTTCAGTGCAAATGCTGGTTATAGTTTAATTTGATAATTTCCTCAACTGCACATCTTTTTAGATATCCTTTATTTTAATACTCTATTTGTTAACATCTGGGGCCTTTGACGTGTTTTGTCCTATAGTATTTGATTCTGTCATTTCTTCTAGAAACAGCTCAGACAGAAAATGTAGAAGAAAATGAAGAACCTTTTGTTGCCCCTCCGGGACTGAACGTACCTTCTGATGTGGAACTGGTATGTGTGTACATTTAATGTAACCTACATTTCTGTCAATTTTCAAGGAGTTTATGGTGCTGTACTGATTTAGTTATTTTTTTTTCCCCCACATTAACTATAGTGTGGTACATTTTAAGTGATTCTAAAATAGCAGCTTAATTTCAAATGTTCTTTCTTGAATTCTTGAGTTTTTTCTGCTCTCTTCAATCTTTTCCACGCTGAAATTATTGCAGTGCTTTTGCTAAATGCATTTAGTATCTCTTGTGGTGCTATTTTAGATAATGTAGAAAAAAGGGAGTTGTTTTTGGAATAGATAGTTACTGAGATGTCAAGTTTGACATTCCAAAAGATTGCTTCCTTTCAAGATTTTTTTCTAGATTCTTTTAAATCAAGTCCCAGTCTGAAGGGGGTAGGAAGTGATCAAATATAGAGCCTGTGTTTAAGACTAGCCTATTCAAGAAGAAAAGCAATAGTTTTTCTAACAAATTCTGAAATAACTTGAAAGTATTAGCATGTAGAAGTGCTTTCCTTAATGTCATGTTACCAGAATTTGCTACATAGTAAATGGTAAACTTAATTGCAACTTGTGTGTTTTTCCTGAGGGGAGCTGAGCAGTCACCTGTTTGAGTAGAGTTGTAACCATGAGGATTTTCAATTTATTTAAATTTTCATAAAAGATACTGGGAAGTCAGATAATACTTTCTCTATACCATGGTCATGAAAATGTTAATTTGTATATGGGCTGCCTTCTCATCTTGATAACTGTGGCCACTAAAGATTCAAAGCACCCTCTTAGAATAACTAGTAGTGAACACAGGGCTTTATGTAAGAGTGTTTTTCTACTTCATTAGCTTTTAATTGAAAATTTTTATCCTCTTCTGGTTTTTATATAAAAGAGTTATTTAACAAATCTAATGTGCAACTTTGCTTGTTCTAATTTTACTTCCTCTACTTTTTCTTACACTCATAATACAGTTTGTTAGTAAGTGCTTACAAACCTCCTTTTGAGTTCAGGGAAGATTTTTATACATTACTGCCTTTAAATGATGAGTTATACTTTAGTCTTTAGACTTTAGAACATTGAATGTTCAGTGAGAAGATGCTTATTTAGCATTTGGCTGCTGTTTCCAGAAAGTAGCTGCTGGTGAAAGAATGCTTGCTGGTTTAGATAGCTGCTTTGCTTGTATTTTGTTCTGAAACTCAGGATATATTTTCCATGTAAGTTGTGGAATACAGTGTGGGGCTTACTGAAGTAATTCCTCAGTCAGCTCTAGCATATTCATATGAACAGAAAGCAAATGTGGGCATCTCTGATTTTGATTTAAAAAAAATAAAAAAATAATAAAAAAAAAAAGTCTACACAGCAGCTCTGAAAACAGTGTATGCTTGACCTTGGATTTGGAATTGTGAGAATTTTTTTTAAGCCTTGATTGTTTGCTGTTGTTGTTCTAATCAAGTAATTCAGTTTTACCATTGAATGTATTTATTCTGTGTTTTTTAATTCGATTGCTGTGAAAGATAGAAGCCTGGTAAATTATTGGTGGGTTTTTACAGGCATATTTAAAAAATGCTTCTCAGTCTATGCTGTTGAGGGTGAGAGGAATACAGCATAAATTCCATTGCTGTTATGTTGATCCACAAGTGATTGGAAGAGGTTTACAGATACATTGCTGATCTGTGGAAATAAGAGTGGTGTTCTGGGTCTTTCCTGAGTTTACTGCTAATTAACATTGAAGTTAAAAGACATGGCACTTGTTGATGGTCATGGTGGGGGGAGGACATGTGTAAACTGAATCATTTTGAGGAGGAAACTGTAGTGCTTGGAAATAAGATACAATTTGAGAATCAGCTTGCTGTCTTGGAGACTTTGTTCACAATCTGCAAAGTGCAGTTCAAGACAGATATAAAGTAGTTCCTGTAATACAGAGCAATCCAAAGGGCAAATGTTAAATGAAGACTAAGTAGTTAGGCAGCACTACTGCAAAAAAGATCAAGAGGCTGTAGTGAGCTCTTGAATGTTGAGCATATGGCAACTCCAATTCCAGCAGTAATGTCATCTGGAACTTAAAATAAGAGTTGTGTAGAGGATGCAGGAGGTCTGCCACTGCTTGAGACTGTTGGTGTCAGGGTTGTAGGCAAAGATGACTGTTCTTGACAGTTGCATTTTAAGCAGTGTGCCGGTGCTGTGAAAGTGGGCTGTAAGAGGATGTTATCAGTTCAACGTATGAGGAGAGATTGAAAATTGCTTTGTTTTCTCCAGATGAGAATATTGAGAGGCAACATAAGACTTAAAATTATTTTCCAGGCTTACTGAAGATTGGCAGATAGTTGCTAACTTGCAGTAAGGGACACTCACTTATGAAAAGCTTTGAATTACAATACTAATTAAAGGCTGGAACAGAGTATCTGACTAGATGATAGCACTTATGCATTGGAGTATTTTTCAGAAGGGTGTTTTTCTCTGCTCTGACGAGTACTCTTACTTTCAGAAGTTTTAACAGTTCTTAGTTTAAATGTTTAGTGGTTTTATTGAATGTAACAGCAAACTAGAATACATCTATGATACCTGCAACTCTGTGTGCCATTTAATGTTTTTAACTTTGTAAAGTTTCTAAAGTTTGGTAGATCAATGGTATTAGTGATCTTAGAAGTCAATTAAAAGCATATTAATACTCATATTTGCTGCTTTCGAAAGGTTATAGTGGTATCAGCTTCAAATTCAAGACCAGATAATAATTTCAGATACAATCTTTTTTTTTAGTTTCCTTGCTGATTTGCAGCTTTGCTTCTGAATCTCTTGCCCTTAAGTATATTTTGTATTTGTGCATAAGAACTGCAGAAATGGGGAAACTTGATGTGTGATTAAGTAGTGGAACTGGCTATGGACAAAATGTCATCAGTTTGTTGAGAACTTCATGGCCTCTAATTAAAATAACCTTTGGTAGTGTTTTAGAGGGACAAGTGAAACTTGAAGCAGCTAATTATTTTCCATAATGAACATGTTGTTCTAGTAAAAGATCCAGTTGGCTGAAAATAATTTCTAAAAATGTGCTGTTTGATCACATTCAGACTTTTTTTTTCTAAATGGAGCATCACTGTCTCGTGTGCTTCCAATCTTCTGGAAAAGATTTTCTGACGTTTACAACATAATTCTGTGTCTGGACCAATAAAAATGCAAAACTAAAATGAATCGTTAGTGTGACACTTTAGTCTCTATAGACACAGAGAGTACGTGTTTCTACAGGTTATTGAGCACAAGACAAAACAGAGCTGTCTGAGTATGAAATTAAAGACATGAGTGGTGACGTTCATTCATTCTTTACCTATAGTCTTGTTCTTTTCACTTCTTGGGTGATAAGAACAAGAATATGGCAGTGCTCCTTACATGGGATTTTTAGGAATGGAAATGCATGCGTGCTGCTTAACTTTATTATTTTCTTTTATTCCTAAAGTGTTCAATGACTCTTTATGGGAATGTGACATCACATAGGAATTGCAATTCTTATGTTGATCTGAAGGTACAACATGTTCCTTCCAAGCAAATGCATAGTAACAAACTTTTCTAGTTGGGGAACAATATCTGCAGTTCAGTCATAACAGAATAAAGAGCAGCTGTTGGGAAGAAGACCGTACATGTTGAGTCTTCAGAGCACCTTGAGGTATTGTAAGGCAGGGCCACTTTGGGTTGGCACTGCTGTGTCAAGAAACACATCTGTCTCCTGTCTTGTGCCAGCAGAAGTGTCTGTGACTCAGACTCAGGCAGGACTTGTTCCCCTCTTCACTTCGATGTGCAATGGCCAAAATAGTTGTGCTGATGGAAGGAGAGGATCTTGCAAAAGAAAATGAATGAGCAGCTAGGGAAGATTGGAACTGTTTATGTTTTTTTTAGTGCTGTGTGTTTTCACTAGTTGAAAGTGATCATGAAACTGAGTTGCTGGAAAAAGCTGAGAAGAGGGGCAGGGAACTACTGCTCTTTCTAATTCCCTCTGGAGTTCTAACACACTTTACAAGCTGCTTATGAAAATAAAAATATATGTTCTTTTACTCCCACAGCCACCAACAGCAAAAATGCACGCGATTATTGAACGGACTGCAAACTTTGTCTGCAAGCAGGGAGCACAGTTTGAGATTATGCTGAAAGCCAAGCAAGCACGCAATTCCCAGTTTGACTTCTTGCGATTTGATCACTACCTCAACCCCTACTACAAATTCATTCAGAAGGCTATGAAAGAGGGACGGTACGCTGCTCCTTCTGAAAATAAAGCAGACGAGAAAAAACGTAAGTTGTTGCTTGTCAAATGGATGGCTTCAGGGTGGGAATCACTGAAACATCCACTGGTCTTTTTTGGTACAATAGCCACATGTTTTTGGTGCATTGCAATGGCAATGCCGTTATCCTGCAGCTGAGATTGATGTGATGATTCAAAATTTTTGAATTGGAGGAGATTAAATTGGAGGAGATTTTTTTAGAAGAAAAGATTGTTTTGGAAAAACTTCAGGTACAAGAGCTTCTGTTATTTTGGAGCTTTTAGAAACACTTGTATAACTCCAGTCCAACAGAAGGTTGGTCTGCACACTTAGGTTTTAGTTTTATTCGTGGCTAGCAATATCTTCTTGTATCTATGTTTTTGTGAATAAGCAGATATATGAAAACAGTAGTTTCTTAAGAATGCATGCTTGTCCTGTGCCATATTTCTCTCCCAATACTAATACATAGCAAACCCAAATAAAATTCAGACCTTGCTTTTATTTAGACTCAAGAGTTAAGTCTGAGGAAGAAGATGATGATGACGATGATGATGATGGAAATTATCTGCATCCAAGTCTCTTTGCATCTAAAAAATGCAGTAGGCTTGAAGAGCTTATGAAGGTACTTGACACTGTTAAAATTACTTTCTACCTTGTAAAACATCTTATTCATGGGCACAAAAATTCGAATAAGTAGGTGTTAAGATCTTTTGTTATGTTAACAAAGATTTATTTCCCCCCTTCCCCCCCCCAGACTGTCTTAGTAATTTAAGTCTGTTTTGGTAAACTCTCAAGTTACCTTTTCCCTAGTATGTAAATTGTTAATTTTCCATTTGTAAGGAATTATATTTCTATTTTTGATGCCCGGTGGTATTGAGGGCATCACTTAAGCGTTTATCTCACAGAACCTGTATTGAAGCTGAAAAGATTAAGATGTTTAATGCCTTCTGTATATAAGCGGAGAGAGAATGTTTTCTTTTTAGATTTGAGTAGATAAAATGTTGACGTGAAGTAATAGTTTCAGCGACTAATATTTCAGCAGAAGGTACTACTTATTAAATGTAAATTTTGCTGGGTATGTTAGTTATTTTTATTTTCTGAGTTAGATCAGTGATGGAGTAATGGGAGTGACAGATGGTTGCACACATTTGAGGCTTTCAGAGGAATGGATGTGGTGCTGTCTGGTATTTAGACAAGTCAGGTTCTGTGTCTTATCCCAGCCTTGGCAGTAAATGTTTAAGAGTAATACCTGCTGTATTTTTCTTCTTTTTTATGTAATTATTTCTGTTCACATAAAATAAAAATATTTTTGTTTTGTTTTGTTTTCCACTGATTTTCAAAAAAGAAGTTGATTCTGATGTGAGAGCTACAAAAACAGTAACTTCTGTGTTTTGACATTATTGATGTCTATTAACTTAGATAAATTTGCTTTCCAAATTAGGTTGATGCTATCATGCTTTAAATAAATACTTAAAATTTTAATCTTTTTTTGCTATTCTCAATTGTTTTTTCAGCCTTTGAAGGTCGTAGACCCTGATCATCCACTTGCAGCACTGGTGCGCAAAGCGCAATCCGATAATAACTCGGCTACGCCACAGTCAACAGATGGGGCAGCTGTACCGACATCCCAGGCAGAATATTCTTCGGATTGTAAGTGCACTGGGATTAGGCAGCTTGTGGTGTGTCTTGATGCTGGTGCTGGTGTGACAAAATGTGTTAGCTTTCATACTTCATCATTTGTAACTGATATTTATTCTTTTTCAGTCTTCTGAATCTTTGCAGGTGCATTCTTTCACTGAGTATCTGTCAAATTGTTAGCTGCTTAGGAACAACAGAAATGAGGTCGAGGGAGTGGGCAGGCGGGAGGCCAAGTCTCCAGTCTGTGAATATGGTTGGCACAATGCTCTTAATGTTTTTTGATCACTTCCATCAATTTCTATTAATTAAGCCTAGTGGATGTCTTCAGTATTGAGTATAAAACTGTCCTATAAAGTAATTCATGAGATTCCCATAAAAAAAAGCTTACTACATTAAGCAAAATGCAGATGGTACATCTACTGTGAACCGTTTTGCTGGAGTGTTTAACACTAAGAAAAATCTGCAAAAATAAAATAATGTAAATTGAAGGATCCCACTAAAGTGATAAAACCAGGTTTTTAGTATAATATTCTGTTTTAAGGTTGAAAGTAGTTTTACAGTAAATAAATAAGTCTTTTATTATACAACCACCTTCTATAATTTTCATTATTTTACCTTTTATTCTGTGCACTAGTGAAATCTTACATGTAGAAAAATAAAATTCAGGAATATGCAAGATTCAAAGTTAAAAATCGATCTTTTAAATTATATTTCTTACTACAGTATCTGAGAAGGATTACTAACTTCAAGTTCCATAGCTACAGAGGGCATTCTTTAATAAAGGAGTAGATTAGACTTTTTTTTTTTCTCAGAACAACAACAAAAGCAATGTTATATTTAAATTATAAGTGAGCAGTGTGGAGAGTTGCCTGTTCAAGTGCTTTTTCCGTGTCTGATATTGAAATACCAAGACTTTCTTCTAGCTCCAAATTATTGTTGAATCTTTAATCTTAGATTTTGCTTGAACCATTTTAGAAAAGTGTGAATACTGTCCTCTATAACCTCTTTTAAGAATCAACTTCGCTATGAAATTTTTATCAACATTATCTTAACTTCTCTCTGAATGTGTCTGGTTTTCATTATCTCTGAAGCTGCTTAATGCAGGCCTTGTGTAAAGCTCCTGCAAATTTTGTAGATTCTAATACTCAAAAAGCTGAAGTCAAACTTAATGAGGTTTATGTGCCTCTCATTCTTTTCAAATTTCAGAATCCTGAAAGACCTTGATTCCTTAAATATAGAAATGAAACTTACACCTTAATTTATGGAACTTACCATTCCACACTACTGAGATATAAGAAAATTTATATTGCAGCCTTCACTACAGTAGAGTTTCATGATAAAAATGTTTAGGTAATGAGTAGTGTTACTTCAGGGTGGTGGTGGTTATGTAGTTCTTGGTTTTTTAGTAAAGTTCTTGCAAATAAGTATCACCGTAATGATCTGAGTTGATTTTGATGCGTTGTAGTTTCAGAACCCCCCAAAGGATTACAAGTGTTGTCAGAGTGTAATATATGGAGAGGAATATGCATGGAAGTAATTCTTATTTAAAACTGTACTTTAAGAGAATCTTAATAAAACTGAAATAAGAGTTCTGTGAAGAAATTGAAAATTACTGGTTGTTTCAAGAAAGGCTACAATCAGAATAAACATCTCTGTAGAATAATACTTGTCAGTTTTCTAATTACTTTCATGTCAGGCTTGAATCTGAATGTGTATGATGCCAATGGGGAGATTATAATTTAGCAGCAATACAAGTTAAGTTTGCAACTCCTCTACGTGCCTTTAAAACTCAACAGATTTTTATTTTGCTCTCCTTACAGATAACTTATTATTTGAAGAAAGTAAATACTGCCACACAGGGATGTTTATGAAACTTTTAAGAGGATAATTCATTATAATTTAATGCATCGATTAAACTTTGCCTCCAGAAATGTAAACTCTTACTCTAAATATTTCGAAATATTTTACCTGAATACTTTCTGTTTATACATCTTTTTGCAGAAAATCTTTAGATTTACAAGAAGTAACTGTCATTTAAGTGTTAAGCTAATTAAAGTGTTATAAAATACTGTTCTTAAAGAAAGAAAGCAAGCTATAAGCCTTTACATTCTCAAGAATTAAATATGTAGAATCGGAGTAGCCTCTAGTGTGGAAAACTTGCTCAGATTGGTTGTTCATTCTATTGGTCTTAAATTGCAAAACCAGTCTACTTTTTGAAATTTCAGTAAGTGGGTGTGTGTCTGTATATAACTATATATATATATAGATACTAGTGGCTTAATTTTTCCATTTTAGTTTTGAATTTATGTGCATTCCTTTCGTAATGCATACGTAGTTTTAACTAAGTTAAACTGTCAAAGGTGTATTAGAATAGGAAGAATTATTTCATATTAGATAATTTTAATAGGCCTTCTCTGGTTCACTTTTTTTATCCATACCTATTTGACTTTCAACTGACCTTCAGTACATTCTGGTTCTGTCCCTTAGTCTCCATATTTCTTATTCATCCTAAGTGTGTTAATATGAGCATTCTTTTTTTTTTCTTTTTTTTTTTTTTAACACAAGGAATTAGATCCCATTTCTTAGTGTGTTGTGTGAATCTGGATTCTCAATGTGTTTATTGCTGATGCAATAGAAAATGTGTTTTTTTTACTTGGGTGTTTTTCTTCTAATTAGAACATTGTTAAATATGTCTCTCTATAGCAACTGTGGCAGCCATGTATTATAGTTACTATATGCTACCAGATGGAACCTATTGCCTCGCGCCTCCACCTCCAGGAATAGATGTTGCCACCTACTACAATGCACTGCCTGCAGGGGTGACTGTATCAAGCACTACAGGGGTAGCAACAGTTCCTCCACCCCCCGGTACTACACCTCCACCTCCTCCAGACACAACTGATAGCAGCAGTGGATTGACTTCAACCACAACATCTACAAGGTACTTTGTCTAGATTGGCTTGTTTGTTGGAGGAGTGTCTTTCCTGCTGTTCAATATGAAGTATTTATAAGGGTTCTATTACTGGTGATTCCTCAGTAACATTCACCAGTGTTTGCACACCTTTGATTGCCTCCACTTTGGTCTGTGATATTGTAGGCAATTATTGTTCTTAAGCTACTATGAAGGCTTTGCATTATAGAAAATCAAGTTATTTTAACTGCATAATGAACCCAGAGAGCAAACCTCTAAGTAATGTTTATTCTGTTAAAGCAAGAGTCTGAAAGATATTGATAAAAATTATGTACTACTTGTGTTTTCAGCACAATTGCTCCAGTGGTTGCCATTATACCTCCACCCCCAGATATCCAACCTGTTATTGATAAGCTAGCTGAGTATGTTGCTAGGAATGGGATAAAATTTGAAACCAGTGTTCGTGCCAAGAATGATCTCAGGTAAGAGAAAACATTATTTTAACTTCTACTTTAAAAGTTGAGGTTTTCCTTTTTAAATATGTTATGAGGACATGTGGGTCTGAAGAAGAGAAGTACTATCATTTTTTTTTAAATTGAAATTCAGGGACCTACTTAAAGGTAATGCCAAAGCATTATTGCCCAAATCCTCAAAACAACCAACCTAACAAAAACATCTCTAGAAAACATGCTCTGAATGTGTATCCTGTGGAAGTTTAAGCGTAAGTTACCTTGCTTCCAAACACCAAAAAGCATTCCATGCGCTGGAGAAAATTAGATGGCAAAAGGTTGTTGGTATTTACTGTGTTCATGTGCATTTTCACATATTCACATACTGACAAATTCACATATTTTCTTTTAACAGATTTGAGTTCCTGCAACCGTGGCACCAGTATAATGCTTATTATGAATTTAAAAAACAGTTCTTCCTTCAAAAAGAGAGCAGTGACAACTGTCAGGTACATGTGTGTTTGTATATGTGTATATTAAAAATGCCATGTAAGTGAGAAAAGGACTTACTTATCTGTTGAGTTACCATGAGAAGTTTTAAAAATGGAACACTGAATTATTGAGAAATTTTTCAGCAAAAGATGTGAATGCTTTTGTTGTTGTTGTTGTGTTTTAGTTTTGTGTAGCATTTAAATAAGGATATGCGAGGTGGTGTGATATTTAGTTCTTGCTTTTTAGTATAAGCAGCCACTCAGTGTGTGGTTGCAATATAAAAATGACAACCTGAAAATCTTTCAGCTTTCTATAGAAGAGAATATATGCTTTATGGAGGTTTAGAGTTTTGTAGGATTGGTATTAGTGTTCTGTTGTCAGAAAGGTTAGCTATAGCTTTTTAACAACCACATCTTCTCGTATACTTCATAGTTCTTTGTAGAACAGTAGCACAGTAGCTAGACTACTTTTCTGATGTGTTTTTTTCTGCGGGAGGTTTTGTTGAAGAAGAGTCGTGTCATGATTGACGGAAACAATATTGGAGCCTCAAAATCTCACGTCAGTTTCCTACTTGCTTTGCATCTTCTAGTCCATGTTATTAGAAGATGATAGCCAGACTTGTCATCCTTGTTTTTAACTATTCTCTTGTTAGCTAATCTCATTAGATTGTTTTCTTACTGAAAAGAAAATTGCAAATAGTATCGGAAATACCTTCTCTGATGTTAACTTTTCATGGGAAAGAGCTATTTTTTTTTTAGGCCCTATGTCATTTGTCATCTCAAGGCTTAGATTGGGGAGCCTTAAACTGAAGAAGGTAGGCCTGTGGGTAAACTCCTCAAAATTGCTTTGTGGAAAATGAAGAAATTCAATACTGGTTGCTGTTTGAAACACTTCTGTCTAATATTTTGTTTTAGTAGTGAAAAATGGTTTGAAAACACTGTTCTTAAAGATATGCTGTGGTAAATATGATCTTACTCAGTTGATAAATCACATGCAAAATTGTCCTGTACACAGTGCTGACTGTTATTCTAGAATTTCTTATTTGCAAACCAATGGGTTGAATTCATAATACTTACATAATTAATAAGGATTTGTTAACATTTATTTGGAGGGGGAAATTGTACACTAACCAAAATGTAATAATAAAAGATTCATTTTAAGTATTCAAATGAGTACAGCTATGAAGCAAGCAGAAACGAGTTTAAGTCCCTTGAGGTCATGTGTAGCAATACATATTTTCCTACGCCAGGGTTTAGTAGATAATGCCAGTATCTTTAATTTTTTAGAGTAGTGACTTCAGTGTTATCTTTATGCTTTAGGAATGTACATATAGGCAACTAATGCGATTGATTGTTTTGGCCATTAAAGTTAATAAGAAATTGTACTACTGGCTTCAGTAAATACAGGATGAAGTCCTTGATTTCCTTGAGTTTTTCCCCTTTGAGGATTTTCAGAAATTAGTTCTGTTGGTCAGGGAATGGCTGCAGGGAGCAATGAAAGGATCTCTTCAATACCTGATATTTCAACATTAAGTATACTTAACAGCAGCCAGTGGAAAGGAACCACACTATTTATTGAGAAAGGCTCATTTAAATGTTAAATTACTTAATATCATTACCTGACTCACCATGTGAATGTTTTTAATGTCAAACAATATCCATCTTAAAATTTTGTTACTGTGAGTTTAGAGTGAATGATTCAGTCATGTAATGGTAGAACCAGTATTTCTTTACTCTTTTGGAAAATCTCAGCACATCTGTGCTGTATCCATTTAATGCCACAAAAAACATTGATAGGCCCAATGTTCTTCAGCAAAATGTTGGAACAAATCAAACACATTGGCCTGTGTTGATCCCTGTAAAACTTCATTTTTTAAAGAAGGTGTCATGCAATTTTACATTAGGAAAAAATGTCATAAGGTTTCATTCTGTCACTGTGAATTAACTTTAATGGATTTTGTCCTGGACTCTGGAAATCAAGACCTAAAAGAATATACTTTGGAAAAAAAAGTATGTGCTTTTAGAGTCTAATTTTAAAATTGTAATTTTTAAAACAGTTGTTGGCAAATGTGTACCAGCTAAAGAACATTTCTTCGCTGTAAAATAACAACACACTCTTACTGTAGGTCTGTAGTTTCTGCAGCCTGAGGGTTTACATGAAGCAGTGCATTATTTATAAGAAGCAGACTTTTGGTCATGAGTGCTTATTAATGTAAAATCAACTGTTACGTGATTAGCTGGTAATATGAATTTTTTTAAAATGTCTGGCAGAATTGCAGTTCCACAGACACTGCATTAATTCTTTCCTGATCTATCCAGTTAGTAAGCTTGCACATTTCTTTTGAAAAGGGAGTATCTTCATCTGAAGATGTTCCAGCAGATACTGCCATTGATACCCCAAGCGAGACTCAATTTGCAGATGAACATGCACCTGAAGATGCATCTGAGCCAAGTGCTAAGGGAGTTCCAGGAACTAAAAAGGATGTTCCTCCTTCTAAAGCTGTCAGTGATGGTAAATTGGTGAAAGGTATGTTAGCATGATTTGTGGGGCGTGAAAATATTTGTTAGCATGTAATTATAGGGGAAGAAAATAAAATGGCAGGGGAGAGGTAGGGAAAAGAATTTCATCATGCGGAAAATATTTTCACTGAAAGCATCAAAAAAGGACCGAAATAAGTAATCTGATTGCTTTCATATTTCTTTCTTATCAGATTATCGGGTATTTATGGTCTGTCAGAATAAATTGTTTTATTTCAGTTTTGTGCAAAGTTGAAGGCTTTCATCAGTGACCCCAGCAGAATCTTATTTTTGTCATTTTAAACTTGACAGTTACAAGCTCTGTGCAAGAAATAAGTTATTCCTTCTGAATAAAAGCAGTAGTCTTACTTGAAACCATACATATGGAAGAAGTACACTGTGCTTATTACTCAGTTGTTCAGTCTTCCTGTGTTGGACGTTAGTCATGCTGGAAAAAAATACCCTTTTCATGTCAACGTGGAATGTTTTTCCTCTTGCAGTCACAGCAGCAGAGGGACAAAATGGCAGGATATGTTGGAAGCCAGTTCAACAGAGTCACCTAACACACTATTAGTGTCCTGAGTTGGAGCAGTAATTATTTCTACCTGGGAACTGATTTCCTGGCCTATTGGGAAAAAATTATCTTAAAATTTATTTTTTTCAGTAAAAACGAGAAATTTAAATCTTCTAACTAGAACTGAAAGCACCTGGGAAAATAAAACAAAAACAAAAAAACCCAAACAAACAAAAACCCAGGAAAAACACTCTTGATGTGTGTTCCCATGGATGGGTACTGCCTTCCTGCCACTTCAGTGGCTTTCTTAATTGCTCATAAGTTTATCTACTCCTTGTGGTCTCTTGGAATTCTTCTCTCTTCCTGCTCCTCGGTGCAGTTTCTTTCCCTCCTTAGGCTGCAAACTCCAAGCTCTTTGCCCTGGTTGTCTGGCTGTCCATATTCTGCAATTTCTTGTCTGGGCAGGTTGAGTAGCTTCCTAGGGAAGGAGCAATCTTCCCTGTCTTCAAAGATGCCCTATTAAGATAATGTAATATACAACAGAAAACGATATTTTTTCTTGTTGTTGTGTTATTAATAAATGGCAGACTGGAGCCTGTGCTTTAATAATAATAATCTGCTCAAATTTAGATGATGGAATGTAACCTGTGAGTCATTTCATGACAATCCCATTCCTATAAACTTATTTTCATTTCCTCTAATATGGTACAAATCCCACTTTCTTCTAACCTAATGCAGTACTTGGCTGCAAGACAGACATAGTATCTGCACTAGATTTTTCTTCTGCCTCTGAGGGAGTAAAATCCCATTTTAGAACTTGCTTTGTCTCGTGAAAAAGTTGGAAAATCCCTATTGCAATATCTCTTTTCTTGGAATTTTTGAGTTCTTTATTTCTAAGCCTATTTCCTTACCCGAGAATTAGAAGATGCAAAGCTTACATTTTATAAACCTTGGTATGTAATTTAAATATTGTATCTAAATTCCCCTAATTGAAATCTTACAGGATATACATGCAAAAGGCATCCTGAGAAAGATAAGTATTGCAGCAGACTATATGGTAGTAGGTTGCTTTGCTTGAGATGTGTGAGAAATTCCATTCTTTATTCTTAGAAGTTGCATTTTGGATACATGGTTGTGAGATTAATTCTGTATTTTTCTCACAAAATGATTGTCAAAAAATGTTCCAAGGAAAATTCTGTGAGGCAAAAGGATTAGTTCAGACTTAAATATAGCTATATATTAGCTATGCTTAGTATTTTTTGAAGATCTAGTAATACAACCTAGCTTGGAATGATACACAATTTCATTTTTATTGTGGTATTCCATGGTTTTTACAGGCATTCTTTTTCCTTTGAGAGTGCTGGCATGAGTGTATTGTGCTGTCCTTTTCTGTTGGAGTAGTAGGGGCTACTTGAAAGGAATAATTGACCACCAATCTTGCTACAGCAAGACTGGCTAAGACATTTGGGGAAGAGTACTTAGCTTTTGCATATATATCTCCTGTAATGAAATTTTGTTCACTCCCTGAAGTAATTCATTTTCATATAGATGTAAATAAGTCTTTAAATACTGTTTTGTGAGCCTACCAAATGCTATTGTGCAAACCATCGATTTAGTGTGAAGGAAACAGTGTGTCAGATAGGAGCCTGAGCACAGAGTGTTTTCGTCTTAAGCCTCGAAGAGGAGATTGTTCATTTGGGAAAAGAAGTAGTACTGACACAAAAACTTATTTGGGGCAGTATATGAAATGATTTATCTCATCTCAGGAAATGTAATTCCTGAGATGAAAAAAAAAAAGTTTGCATTGTCCTTTAAGGATGATCCAAGTTTCTCTCTTTTTGTAGTGTAGTCTGCATGAGCAATGGATAAAGTCAAGAAATTCAGCCTGCTTTCTACTGTAGTCTAATGATGTGTAAAATCTTACCCATTCATTCACAGCATCATTTGCTCCAATAAGCTTTGCAATCAAGGCCAAAGAAAATGACCTTCTTCCTTTGGAGAAAAACCGTGTTAAATTAGATGATGACAGTGATGAGGAGGAAGAAGAAGGCAAGGAAAGCCAAGAGAACGCTAACAGTGCTTCAAACCATACTCCAGCTGTTACCACTCCTTGTGCTGCTGCTGAAGAGAAAAAACCTCAACTTACACAGGAGGAGTTGGAAGCTAAACAAGGTATCCCATGTTACAGTGAAAACAAAATGAAAGAGCGAGTCCTTCAGGCAAACTACAAAACTGCCATGTGAATAAATATGTCATTTTAGGTGTTTTGAATCATCACTATGTGATGTTAACAGGAATCAGAATTCTTTTCTTTTCCCACAGTTTCCTGCTTATTGTTAAGAAGGAAAACTTCACTGGTTGCTCAGCTAAAATGAAATCTGTAACACTGGAGTCAAGTACTTTACCCAAATGCATGATCTTTCTGAATTTTATTTTGTTTTTCTTTTACAGCCTCGGAGTCAAACACTAAACATCTAGTTTCCAGATTGCATTAGCAGAACCCAGAAAAATGCATGTCCATTTCTCATTTTCTTCAGAGAACAATGAAATGCTTCAAGCTATTTTTCAGTTATATAGCCTTCCCATATAGCCTAATATCACCTTGTTGATATTTTGTTACTCTTACAATGCAATGCCATTAAGGCTTTGTATGGGTTTTTCCTCTTACTGTGCTTATATGTGTAAGGGCAGAAGGGTATGCTCTGTGAATTTGAATGAAATGATCTATTAAAGGGATCAGATTTCCCCTGTTCCTCCCCAAGGCTGTTTCACAGCAGAGGGTGTTTAATAAAGTGGAGATGCTGTCACTGTTTACCAGCTTAAAAACTTAATATTTCTCTTACAACTGTGAGTATGCCACAGGAATTTATTTTTTTGTTTTCAAAATGGTTTTTTTTATGCCCCTAAGTATCGTTAGGTGCATAGTTAAATAAATTGGTTTATTCTCTTTCTGTAGTTGCATAACAGTAACTGTTGGTTGTAACAATGGTGAAACAGTTTCTGAAAATTTCTGGAGCAGCCCTTCATGTAGACATTTTAAGATGTATGTAAATAGGGCTGGAAAATGTAAGGTAAAGATCAGATCTGTGGAAAGAACACAATGGAAAGTTTGCATCCCTTTAACAAGTACACGAAAAAGATTCTGCATTTACAGTGCTACTTTTTTAGGTAGCTTTTGTAAGTACAAAAGGACGAGTATTCTGAATTTTCAGGATTGGATTTTCATGTCATTTTCTTTTAAGCTTAAGAATTTTTACTTCACCTGTACTGCTTTTCATCAAGTAAATGCTATATCTATGAATTAAGATGCTTGGAATTTCGTAATTTCAAGATGATACATCCTTGTTATGTCTTTGAATGGATGTATATAAAGGTTTGAAAACAATTGGAGGGACTGATTAGTTGTTGGAATGTGTGTGTTTGTTTTAAGGAAACCTAAGTTCCCCAAGCATGACTCACTCTAAACTTCGTGCTCAATTTTCTTTCTTAGCAAAGCAGAAACTAGAGGATAGATTAGCAGCTGCAGCAAGAGAGAAGCTTGCACAGGCCTCCAAAGAATCAAAAGAAAAGCAGCTACAAGCAGAGCGCAAAAGGAAAGCTGCACTGTTCTTGCAGACCCTGAAAAACCCTCTGGCAGAGGCAGAAACTGAGAAAATTGAAGAGAATTCCTTCAGTAATGAGGTAAGCAGGAAATAAATAAATTTATCTTTACCATAAAGTTACCCGAAAATTTACCTGTAGAGTGTGAATCTGACAGTATGTTATGAAATTGACTGAAGAGAGAGAATCTCTTCTAAATGGAGAGAAATTTGAATTTTAAACACTGTTAATCTTTTTCAGTTATCTTGCATATGTCTCTCATCTGTCATTAAAGAACTCGTAGCGAAATATGATGCATAATTCAGAGGTCAGTTAGCCAGTTACAGAAAGGAAAATGAGCTTTGCAAGCTTAACTCTGTACTAGTAGTCCTTGAATGCTTACCTTTCCAGAATATTTGGATATCTGTTGTGATACTTAATTGTTTAATGTGTATTTTGATGTGAGTAGACATCTTCAAGTTCAGAAATGATTCACAGGTGACTGAGCTTACTTTAAGACTTACTTTGCACCTGTTCTGCTGGGTTTTGTTGTTTGATTTTTTTATTAATTTTACTGTCATGAAACAGAGATGAATGGTTAGTGAACTGATCTGTGTGATTTAAGGTTTCTAGCTGGGACATCCTTAGTCAAGAACATATGCATAAGTGAGGGAAAATTAGTCTATATAATGGTTGCTCTTCATCATCTTTGTGTTTGTTGAGTATTTCATGTAAACTCCTTAAAAGTGTAAAATGCTAGGATGTTTTTTCCCCTCCTTTAGGCACAAATTTAGTGTGGCAATTATAAAATATTTTGTTCTAATATAAGGCAAAGATTTTAAAAATAAAGCTAAATTTACAGATGGTGGCACAAAATTCAAACAAATATATGTATGCATGTTATCCACTGGGCATAGTAAATGAAGAATCAAAACAAAAAACTAGTGAAATAATTGAGGGGAATAATTGCCTGTGCCTACTTGATAATGAAATTACCTAATCCATTGGGTTTGTTCAGCAGAATCTCTTCATTTTGGAGAGTAGAAGCAAGTAGCTTTCTGTAGCAAATCTATTTCAAGTATTAGTATTTCTGCACTTCTTTCAAAGAAAAATTTTTTTATAGTTGCATTAGAAATTTGAACCCTGTTCTTCTTTCTAGAAAACTACTAGGAAACAGTCATGTGGCAGAGGCAGGCTGCTTTCCATCTTTCTTCTGCCTTGTAATTCTCTTGTCCATTTGCAACCATTTTCATTGTTTGGATAGTCAACCACAAGAGATAATACTGGGGTAACATCAGTTTGAGGGCTTTCAGAAGCTGTTTTGAGTAGGTCATCGTGATATTGCACTCTTTGGCCAAACCTAAGAGTAACCTGGATATTGATGATGACTTATTACAAGGTTTTAGGAACATAATAAAATTGCTAGTAAATTCCCTTGCCATTTGGCTGCTTGGACTATTGTTTCCAAAGGAAATTAAAAGCTAATTTCTCATAGCTATATGTTGGATTACTAGAATTTACCATGCAGAAGTAACTGCTAATCAGTTAGTTGGCATTATCTTCAGCAGCAACAGAACTATTACTAGTCAGTCTGTTAATGAGTAGTTATAATAAAAATATCTTTTTGAATAGAGCCTCTAGAAACTAGTTTTATAAGACTTAAAATATTTGAGTAGGCAAGGTTAAAGGGGAATCTTGGGCCAAAAGACTTTAGTAATGAAACTTCAGTAATGAAATTTAAAAAACAAAAACAAACAAACAAAACAAACCAGCTCCAAAAACCTGTATTGATCAAAGCCACGCATTTGCTTTTTTTACTACTAATAAACAGAAAATGCTATTTAAAATAGGTAAGAAATAATGTGTTTCACATGAACCCTTTCTGTTTTCAATAAAATAACTACAATTTTAAAAGTCTAAATAAGGGATTTGAATTTATTATCCAAGAAAATCCTTCAAATATTGATTTGTTCATGCATCGTAGTGCTGTTCTGGAGCTTTTCTCTCCATCTGCAAGTTTTGGCAGCAGAGCTATAGTCTCTACCAAGGAGTCACTTTCCCATTTAAATTGTATATTTTCCATTTAAGTTTCTAATTGCTAATTTCATCCACAGAGGAGAACAGGTTATTTTCCTACTTGGTTTCTGTTATTTATTTTTTTTTTTTCCCCTTGTTTCAGCTTTTGTTCCAGAATTTTAAAGTAACCAGTTTCACTGCTTTTTACCAGTAGAAATGGTTTGGAGATGCTTTCTTTATAAAAGGGCTTATTTAGATTTTCACATACATATTTTAAGTGTTACTGATGTGACCTTGCTTTTTGAAATAAAATTGACTCTTGTATTGGGAATGCTAGTACTGTGTCAATGAACAGTCTAAAATGCCATCGTGTCTTTGGGAGTAGTATTCCTCCTAAGTGTAATTTGCTTATTGACACAGTTGAATACATTTATATAGATATATGCATATAGATTTTTGTGTATCAAAGTTTATTTTGAAATGTGAATGTTTTTCAAGCCGTTGTCTTTCCATAATCTGCCTCTTACTCTGCTTGCTTGATTTACCTATTCGCAACAGCCCGTTTGATTCAAGAAATGTTATTGGAAAAAGATAAGTGAAATAATATTGCAGATGTGTTAACCTCTGTTGTATATACACTGAGAATCCTGTAAGCTGCATTATGATGTCTAAATTTTATATTTTGTATATATACAATTGTATATATAAAATTGTATATAAAAAGTCGAGAGATATGTAAATTAGTTTTGTAGCTTGGTCAATTGGGGAAATCTCAGAAGACGGAAGAAAACAAAAAATTTTAGTCCACCAAAAATGTCACTTAATGTATTTCCTCTCCTGTTTTTGGGGGAGGAACATCCAATGAGTTGTCCAAGAAACAAAGATTGATACGCAGTGGTCATGGAGTTAGTGTAGCAGAATGATTTTTGTAGCTTAAAATGTGTCTCAAAAAATAAGAGTCATGACTGAGATGTATAATAAAGCATGAAGAGAAGTTGAGAAAGTCCATGGAAGATGCATAATTCCCATGAGATTGCCCCTGTGTAATAACTGTATAAAGACTCCCAGTGCTGTTTGTGTATACACAGGCGTGTGTTTGTGCTGAAAACCTGCTTATCGCACCATGTCGAAATGCATTAAATGAGCAAAGCTTTTCTGACCTCTGTCAGATTTCCCTGATACCTAGTATTTCTTGAAAGAAATGCTGATACTGAGTATACATTTTACCTTTGAACAAAATTGATTCTACTAACTGCATGTAAAGGACAGTCGATACCACAGTACATAGTGCTTTTAAGCTTTTTCGGCCTCAGATGAATCTTAAAAATAGTCAGATCTGCTTTTTCCATAGGCTGAATTATTCCTTCTCTATCAGTTCCTGTTTTTTCCTTAAAGTCAAATCAAGCAAGAGGAACAACAGGCTGAAAAATGAGCTTGAGCAATGAAGCAGCACAGCTTTTCACAAATGGCTCTTCACCATTCTTGTATGCATTGCAGCAGTAGTTCGGATAATATTTCCTTGAACCAGTACTTGTAAAACATGTAGCTTAGCTCAAGTTTCCAAAACTGATCAGCTTCCAGTTAACGTTGTAGCTAGTGAAGTCTTTGTCCTTTTCCAGGACAGGATTAAATAGTAACTGGGTGGCATCTTACTCCTTGTGTTTACACATGTAAATCACATAGACACTTGTGTAAGAAGAAAATCATGCCACCCGGCACCTCTGTTGGATAGTGTCAGTAAAAAGAAGTTGCAGTCGTTCTGCAGTGAATATAGATTCTTTGTCCTACAACGGCGAACAACCTGTAGTTTTAACAGCTGCAGTTCTAGGTATGCAGAGCTGTAAAATGCCGGGTTATCTGGAGTGCTGCATTGAAGTGCTTTTTTATTTTTATGCAAATGAAATAAGGTGTTTCATAATCTTGTTGCCGAAAAACTCGGAGTAAAGAACTTATCGACACCAATGTGATGTAGATAAGCAGACACTTCTTTATTGACAGCCGGGTGCGCAGGGGAATGCTCTCACCAACAACGCACACCAAGCCCCAAAAACATACATCTTATAGAGAACTTATTAATGCATATCCATTAAGTATTCATACATAAACATACCATTTCCCAGAAATCATTTACATACTCTCCTCCTAGTTCCGATTATGCGCAATAAAAGCTGGAAATGTCTAGAAATGGGTCTGGGGTGTAATAGGAGTAGGTGGTCCAGGTGGTCGCGATCTCCCCCTGTCAGAATTACCTTTTGCTTAAGGACTCGGTTCCCTGGCAGGTACTTGCCAGCTATTATGGTTGGCTTCCCTCAGTTTTCATTAATTCCAGACCCTGACAGCTACATGCATTCTTCTGATACTATAAATCAATTAGTGAATCAACTGGTGCCTGGTGCTGCTTGCTACCGAAGTTCTGAATGACTGATTTTTGACCAGTCCCTTTGGCCTTGGTACAACCTGTACAAAAGATTTCATAGCAACATTCCATTACTGGTTAAATGTGCAACATCTAATTCCTACTAAAAATCTCCTAACTCTATATATATATTTATATCAAAATTAAACACAACTACTTCTTATTAAAATAATAAAATTGCAAATCAGTAACAATCTGAAATGCAAACCTTATTCCAAATTGAAATTAATTTAAATTTTAACAATTAAGATGACATTTATATTTTTATATATTTCTATATAAGTAGAATAAAGGCTATTTCTGCATATTTTTTTATATATATATATTTATGAAAACCTGAATTAAGTAGATTAGGCATTGGGAGAGTTCATGTTAAGATACTATGTTCAAGTAAGTTACTTGATGGAGTGACAGGTGTTCTGCAAGTGTAGTACAGTCCAATTTTTGTCTACAGGACATGATTTAACTAATAATGTGTCTGATGGGCTTCTAGTATGGATTATTCTGCTAGTGTCTCATATTTTATCCTGTGTGAGAAATGCTTTAGGGGTGGTAGTACTTTGATACGCGTGTAAAAGACAGTTATACCCAAACTATTCTCTGTACAAACCTTAGTATCCAATTTAAACAACAAGAGAAATCCACAATCATAATGCTGCAAAACCAGAGAAGCACGTGATTTGAAAGTAACTCTATTTTAGTGGCTTGTCCCAAATGTCATCTGCTGTTGTGTCTCTGAATATAAAGATTCTATAGCACAAAGCAAAACTTAACTTATTTTTGGCTCTTTCATCTTCCCTGTTTTGAAGCCCTGTTTTATTGTTTGTTTCTTTAGATGACTGGTAGTTACTTTTGACCTGTATGTAACAATTTTATGGTTTTTTTTTTCCTGTGGAAGGTGGTCTGTTTAAGGGTGAAATAGAAGTGTGCTGTATTTAAAAATAAGATGCTATTCAAGTTTTGCCAAGCATAACAGGGTTATCAACAACTGTACATATTTCACACTTACTGCTGTAGTTTATCTTATTTTTAGTAGATATTACTGCCTGCCTCTTTGAAATAGTAATGTATCACAAAATTTTATGTTAGCGTGTTTTCTTAATGTTAATTTGTGAGCAAAATGTAATTATCTAATGGAAAACAATAAGCATTTAAAGAAAAAAATGCTTTAGAATATTTCAAGGCCATTCACTTCTTTCTTTGCTTTTTTTTTTCTTCAGAATATAAATATCTCTATCTTCTGTTTAGCATGGTAGAGGAGGATGTGTGTGTTTGTTTGTAAATTTCCCTTATCTTGCTTTTTGAAAAGGACAGATAAAAACATAAAACAAAATGTCACATACTAATGTGGCATTTGGGGGGTGAATAGCTTGCTGGCATTTGGAACTTTTTTATTACAAGAACCCTCCTATCAAAAACTACATGAGAGTTGTAATTCTTCATACTCTAAGTACTTTAATTAATATTTAGTAGGGGGGAAAATGTAAATATCAGGACCTACCATCTTAATTAAGATAGATGAGGGAACTGAGAATGTTCTATGCCTTGATTTTTAGTCTTCAAAGTACTCAAGATACAAAGGCATATTGATCCAAGCATTCACAGCCACTAATTTCTTTACAGTTGGCCCTTCAAAACTGAGAACGCCAATTTCTGTCTGTTTTCAAGGAACTTACCAGGATCACTGTGGTGTTAATAGCTGTGTTTCAGTGCAGCAGCTAAACCCTGATGAAACTGTTGAGTCTTTGAGTGTTGAGTATTTAATTTGTTCTGTAGGAATTTATTCTATAGGAAGTCACTTATTCTGTAGTTTTTATCACCTCTATTTAATTATTTTGGGCCAGTTTATTGAGGCTAGGACTGACAAGCTCTTCTAAAAGCAGTTACTGCTCGCTTTGATGCACAGAGCAATCATACACTTCCATTGTTGGTAGACAGTTTCTTATTAATTCTCAGTCAGGGAATGCTTCGTTATAAGCTTTAGGGAACCTGTGGTAAAAAAGGTACACTGGTAGAAGAGAATCTGGAGTATTTTCAGATATTAATGCAGTAAAAGAATTGTTGATTAACTCTTCACAGTTCTGACATTCTTCACTCTCCAGTTTGATGCAAAATTCAGGAGAAATACTAGCCAGTTGTAAAAGTGTCAGCAACGTTATTGATAATGGTTTTTAACAACTGATTTTGCTTGTACCAGGAACAATGCTGGTGTTTTGTTCTGTTGCAATAAGCACCTCCTGGTTCGCTTCTGATGTTGGCTTTGTGTATTGGATTAAGTAGTGTAACCCCAGAATAACTAATATGTGCTCTGGTCTTACAAATACTACAAATAAGCAAATGTCTTGCAATGAACTGAAGTGCTCGTTTCTGTTCTCACATAGCTATAAATTCTTCCTGATACAGAGCTCTTTCCTAACCCATT